>NC_089845.1:106439180-106594180 GCF_035609145.1 Eleutherodactylus coqui
TGAGGACGTGTATTGTACTATAGCACAGAATGTAATGTAGTATAGATATTAGATTTGGTGATTGACAGTGCTACATTTCCATCAAACACAGTTTACAGGGTCTCCAGGAGGTGGCGCAATATTGTACTATCTCTGCTCCTACTGAAACATTCATACATGGGCGTTACTTTGTGATCACATGTCCATGGAAGAAGATGATGGAGATCTCTTATAGAGATTGTGTGTCGCTCCTATGCAGTTGTGCGTGAGGGGACGGCGGATATAGGTCACGTGGGTAAGACACGGCTCCGTGTTGGCGTGATGACGCAGCTGGAGCGGGTCACGTGGCGATGACGCGGCCCGTTCGGGTGTGGTGACGCGGCGGGCGTAGGTCATGCGGTAATGACGCGGCCCATGCTAGCGTGATCATGTGACCTGTGCAAGTGTGGTGACGTAGCGCTGAGAACTAGCTCCGCCCAGGAGGCCAGCGTAGGTATGGCATACACTATGAATAGATGTATTGACACTGTAGTAACCACAGCGGCAACACATATGTTGATTAGTCAGGTGGTCCGTGCAGGTGCAATGATGTGTTCAGATACCAAAATGGAGGACGGATGCCGGGTGGTGCTCTCACGCAGGTGCACAGTATAATGTTAACATATTAATCATTGTTAATGAGATACAGCTATGCAAGTAGGAGTGTTTTGTTGCAACCAATGACCATTTGGCACTACCTCTGTTTTTAATATATAAGGGGGGTATGTTGGTATTATTGCATGCTTGAGAAAGGCCATTGCAATGGCCGAAACGTCGCGTGTTTTACTGATGAAATAAAGAAAACCTGTTTTTTTTCTGTACCTGGACTTTTGCTGCTGTCACTTTATCTAACATTGGGACATATCCAGACATCCTTCATTCACCTTCACTATGGATAACAAAGACAGGGTGGTTTCAGACAAGAATCTTAAATATGGACTCTAGTAACATTGTATGCAAGGCCGAAAAAAGATATATGTCCATCCGGTTCAGCCTATTACCTCCCACCCCACCTCAATATTAATCCATAGGAAAGCAAAAAAACAAAACAATGAGTTAGAAGCTAATTTTCCCCATTTAAGGGGAAATTTTTTTCCCCCTCTCAGCCAATGGACTGTATCATTGCCTATTACATGCGCAAAGTATGCACATATAATATGTGCAAAGTGGTGTAAATGAAAGTACATTGCTTTTCATTGTTCCACACACACTTGCGTAGATTCAATGCGTATGGTACGTGTGTAAAAAGGAACGCAACATGTTCTATTTTTCTGGGCATAAGAGACCTATTCTCATTGGGTGCATTCCGAACTTTTTGCAATTTCTTTGCATATTTGCAACATTTTTTACACATCTTGCTAGGAGACATGTGAAGGAAGTTAAAAAAGAAACCAGGAAATTGTAGGCTTTAGAGACCACTGACCCATCCAAGCTGTTATCTGTGGATGTTGGAGGCCTTAACTGCCCGCTTGTCTCTAAAGATTCGGCTGCCGGTGCGGGTGACAGGTGAGTTGCGGCGGTGAGGAGGGGGAAGCGGGGGGGAGAGAGTGACAAAGAGATCTCCCCTCCATTCCTCCCGCTCTCCCCGCCGGCACCCGAATCTTTAGAGACAAGCGGGCAGGTACTCTAATAAGGCACTACTCGCTCGAGTAGTTTGCCTTATCGAGTATGCTCGCTCATCTCTAATAGCAAGCAGTGGATCTCTGCCTCGACCGGCTGAAAAACTATTTATGAGAGTATCGTTTTTCCTTTTGTTTTGATTATTCTTTATTTTTGTCCTTAAAAAATTGTATGCAGGCCGTATTTACAGTACTGTTCCATTTTTATTGTTTCTCTGTGTGCTTTTGGAGCAGAGACGGAAATAAATGTGGAAATCTATTATTAGATTTTGAAATAAAAGAGAATGGTTAACATATACTTTCATTGTTCTCTGGTGTTTACCAGACCAAATATTACACTATGCTGCGCTATTATCTATCTTCAAAGAACGGAAGCCTCCGACAACCTATAGAATTTTTTTTTAAATTTAACTTTTTCTGCACATTTTATACACATTTAGTATTTTCTGCAATCAAAAGAGAAAAGGCCGGTTGTTAGCTGAAACACTACTGTGAACAGAGCCTACAAATGATGCACCTCGCAGCTACCATGGAAGTGCATTCAGAAGTATGATTTAACATAATAAATAGAGATGAGCGAGCGTACTCGGATAAGCACTACTCGCTCGAGTAATTGGCTTTATCCGAGTATCGCTGTGCTCGGGGCTAAAGATTCGGGTGCCGCTGCGGCTGACAGGTGAGTCGCAGCGGGGAGCAGGGGAGAGCGGGCGGGAGAGAAGGGGAGAAAGATCTTACCTCCGTTCCTCCCCGCTCTCCCCTGCAGCTCCCTGCTCCGTGCCGGCACCCGAATCTTCAGGGACGAGCACAGCGATACTCGGATAAAGCCAATTACTCGAGCGAGTAGTGCTTATCCGAGTACGCTCGCTCATCTCTAATAATAAACCTTTTAGGAAATGTGAGTACCTGCAGTTTCATAGAAAGTTACACCATAGAGACATTTTAATGCCATAAGAGACATTTCAAAAGCCTAAAATATAACCTGCATGATAGGTTCTCGAAATAACATATCTAGTCAGACTATATTTGAACTTTGTTAATGAATTTTATACACCTGTCCTTTTTGAAAAATGTATCGCCCTACTTCCCACCACAATTTTCTGCAATGCTAAAAATTTGTTTCTTTTTTACTGTATACAAGTAGAAGTCACTAAGATGAATCAAACGACACCTCACACAATGTGATGGAGCAACACTAATTCTTAGCCGTGCAGCAGACATTTTAGAACCACAAGATGGCAGCGCTATTGCTTCACCCCATAATGTCATACAGAGGTTATACTCTTGTTGCTAGGTACATTGCTCCTTCCTCACTCTACAATGAGATATTTTGCACGGTTGTGATACCTGTTGTCAAGAGTATTGTGATTGTAAAACCTTTATTTTTTGGTAATGCTCACTGGCCCAAGTATGCTTCTGAAACTATAACCAGCTAAAACACGGTTGTGGCAGAACATTTCTTGGGTCTGCGCTGCAGCCTACATATTGCAGTGAGCAGTGTTTCTCATTGGCGGCTCCACCATTGTTTAAAAGTTTGGCCTGTATGCCCTGTCTTAGTGCAGGTAGTGATGAGCCAAAGTTATCCCCATGGGTATCCTGGTGAAGATACTATAAACCAAGCTGACCATCAATTGCAACGGCTACAAACTCCAATAACAGGCCCCAGTGAACACAGCATTGAAAGTCCATAATGTTCTCAAGAGTCACAGTGGCATGGAGTTTGGGTCTTTTGCATCACCCACTGGTGAGGCTGGGGCCAGTTTTGCTGATTTGTAATATTCTGTAATTCAGAATATTTTTATTGAAAAAAAATTTCCTTTTAACAATTTCACAGTTATCCCCTTGCAAACCAATTACAGAACGGCTTTGCGGTCATGTCCACTGTAGTAGGAGTTGTGTTCCAGGGGAAGGGGGGAGTTCATGTCAGATGACCTTCCAACAATTCTTTGGGATTCCAGAACTCCTGTCATATTTCTCAAACTATCTTGCATGGCGGGGAGTGGTAAGGGGGGCATGGGAAGGAGGGGAGTGGTAAGGGAGGGAAAAATGGGAGGGCACAAACTTTGGATCTAATTGTTTGACCCTTTCTACCAATACAAATAACAATAAACTAAGTTGACACCCCATATATTATTTGTTTAATTTTTTGCTTCTCTCCTCTCTTCTATATTCTCAGATCTTCTGCACACCTCCCAGGTCACGCCCTATCTCCTGGATCGGGGGGTCCCCGGATATGGATCTTTCCACATAATCAAATGTTATTATTTTAAAGAAAACTTTGCCTAATTAGGCCACATCACATATGCTCGCAACCCACGTCAAGGGTCCTCATTATCTAGCTAGTTTCTACCTTTAAAAAAATTGGCAGTCAGTTAAAAAAAAGCATAACAGTTTAGAGAGTCCAGATCGCCACAGAACTTTTCCCTGAGGAGTCAGAAAAAAGTCTTTAAAGAGGTCTCTGACCAGAAGTCCAGATGATGCAGGCCAACACTGTTGGGTCTGTTGTGAGGTTGCTGCAACTGGATCATTAACCACAGTCCAACCTGTGTCATTGGTCTGGCAAAAATTGTGCAGAACCACAGCAACTTGAATTACCACACACACATTCTCGGGTTCCATCTGAATGGTGCCCAGGAAAACTTGCTATTAACTGGTAAGAATCCCATAGACACATTTGACAAAATGAGGAGCCCTTGCAAGTTGGTAATTAAAAACCTGCCACCTGGTCACAGGAACAGAAAAATGGAAAACAGGATTCATCCTATGACAGAACTGAATAATGCTGGGTAGACATAATTGGCTATTATGGGATCAATTAAGCTTCCGTCACACTATTCAGCATAAACCTCAACAAAATGCAGGATGCTGTGCTATTTCATCCAGGATTATAGGATGGAGCTGCGCCAAAGGTCCCCAACAGACCCTGTATTTGCGAGTTATTCTGCAGCGTTCCTCTAACACTATTAGGGTTTTCATCAATCTCTGGTTTTCTGATTTTAGCAGATCCTTATTTTTAAAATAAAACAGATAACACAGAATTAAAACAAACAAAAGCCATAGTTTCCCATGTTTTTTAAACTCCCTAGTGACAGGCCTATTTTGTGCCTCAGGCCATTCTCACACCAACGTATTGTCATTGAGAGCTGCGTGCGAGAAGCCAAGATAGTGCATGAGGATTGGCGGCACGCAAGAACACCTATCATTGCAAGTGATTGATGCATGTCACGCTGTCACTCATGGTTGTGTGAGCTTGGCAGTAAGGTCCAAGCAATTTTCATTGTCCCACTACAAGAGCCATAACTTGTTGACATAGTCGTACATGGGCCTGTTTTTTGTGGGACGACTTCATATTTTAATGGCACCACTCTGGGGTACATATAATGTGTTGTTTAACCTTTATCAAAATTTTTTTTGGGGGGGGGGGGGAGATGGAACCCCTCCCCCCAAAATTCTGCCATTGCTTTCTGGGTTTTGTTTTCACAAGGTTCATCATTTGATAAATTTCTTTCCCATCTGGATCAGCACAATTACTGCAATACTAAGTTTAGAGATTATTAATTTTTTACTACTTAAGGATAGAAAAACACGTTTTTTTTTAAAAAAAGCAATTTATTCATCAACATTAGATTTCAACCTACAATGCCAGCATTGCAAGGCAGCAGCGCTAATAACTGAACTACTATACTTGAGAAGAATGAACAGAATGAGAAAATACAACCTCCGTTCAGACATTGTCCAAAGTCAGACGTGAACCTAGAACCCCAGCATTACAAGGTGTGGCAGCTCAGTTGTTAGTACTGCTGCCTTGCAATGCTGGAATTGTAGTTCAAATGTAGATAGCAAACAGACCCCATGTCAGGATTCAAACCTGTGACCTCCTGCACCCTGAGCAGGGTCCTTTATACTGAGCTATTGATCATGCTGGATAGCTTCCTGGATTCCTAGTGTTGTGTTCCTCATCTTTTGTCTCCTGTTCCATGTCTTGTACCTTCCTCAAGTAGTCTCCTATATAATCCTGGCCCTGTTCCCTACTTCCTTGTGTGTTTATTGTGCCCGGTGCCTCTAACCCAGCTATCCTCCCACACACCTGTTTCTCTACAACTGATCGTCCATCTTGTGTACTAGATCTTGGCTGTTCCTGTTGACTACGTTACTGCTTAAATTCTCTGGTGCACCTCCTGACTATTCTTCTGCCTGAACCTGCTGTACTGCACCACCATCTAGTCAACCAGACCTTGGCTACTCCTGGACCACACTACCTTCCCATAAGGGCTACAACACAAAATTCCAGTCCTGCACTAGACTTGTGACACCCTATTATAGTCAATGGGGTCTGTTCGGCGCTATTCGATTCTGTCCTGAGACGGAGCCATTCAGCTACAGGAATCCCCTTTCTTGCTCACCGAGCACAGGTGTGAAACCAACATAACATCACTCTTGGTCAGCTGACTGGCTTTTAGACAGAAAAAAAAGCCCTGAATTAGATGGAGTTAATCGTGCCCTTGATTCTAAGCATTGAAAGACAACAGTGCTAACCACTGAGCCACATTCACTGAAGAACCCCCACACAGAAAACAGGCAAAACTGGAAATGAAAAACGGTTTGTTTTCAAGTTTTATCTGCTCCCTGTTGAGTAGTAAAATGCATTAACAAAAAGGATCTATCTGTATTACATTTCCAAAACTGGACAGAACAGTGCAGCGGTCAGCGCTTCTCATCCAGTGTAAAAAACGGAATGAAGATGGAAAATACAGAAATGGATTGAAACTGAAGACCTTCCACTTCAAAACATTTCTAGGGGCTCGAAAACAAGCATTTTCTTTCCATTTTGCTGTTCCTATTACGAATCAGCAAAACAAACATGGGTCCTTTCATACGCAGGTTTTTTTTAAGCAGAGAAGAGAAAACTCTGTAGTCTCTGCTATTGTTTTCAATAAGGAATAAAAACCCAAAAAGCTAAACTGAGCACGAGGGCGGGCTCACACGGGTGTTTTGCATAACGTTGGTAAACGACAGAGCGGGAAATTAAAAAAAAGTCAGACTTCGTATGACAGCGTGAGATATGCTGTCATCCATAGTGAAAAATCGCTGCCATACACGCGATACGCCGGCTCACGCAGCGGTAAAGCATGGCATTATACGCGCAGTATTTTACAACACACTCATGTGAGCCCGGTCTTAGGGCTCATTCACACCATGTAATACACACAGTGTTTTTTACACATACAGCCTTGTGAATGAGCCCTTATCCCCTTGGTGATGAGCCTATTTTTTGGTCTAAGGACCAAGTGATTGTTATTGTGGCATTGCAAAAGCCAGAACTTTTTGACATAGTCGTATGAGGGCTTCTTTTTGTTATAAATGTCACCAGTCTGGGGTACATATAATCTGTTGCATAAATTTTATAAAAATCTTTTTGGGGAGGAGATGGGAAAAAAAACTCTCAGAAATTCCGCCATTGTTTTTGGCTTTTGTTTTTAGGGTGTTCACCATTTTGCAAATATCACGTGATAAGTCTCTTACCTGGATCTGCAGGATTACTGCAATACCCAGTTTATAGAGATTTTGTTATTCTTTACTACTTTTGCACAATAAAAGCACATTTTTAAAGAAAAACAATTGAATCTAAATGTCCACATTCTAAGGGTGGACACCCACTGGCGTTTTTTTCTCCACTGCGATGCGGGACTAAAGTTAAAGTCTCGCATCGCAGTGCGAGAAAAAAATCGGCATGACGCCGAGATATCGCTAGTCTCTTCAATGGGGCCAGCAGCAGCAGCGCTAGCCCCATTGAAAAGAGATGGAGAATGCCGGGGACTTTTGCCACAGCTGTGGCAGCTGTGGCAGGAGTCCCCAGCATTCTATTCCATTGCTTTCAATGGGATCGGTACTGCTGTCGATCCTATTGAAAGCAATGGTTTCAGCCAAGCCCCGCAGTAAGATTATCGGGGAAGGGCTTGAAATTTAAGCCGTTCCCCGATTAATCAGCAAAAAGTGTTTAAAAAAATTTAAAAATTATGAATCATGAATGAATAGCTAAGGGCAGTGTGTCATTGGCTGAGCGCTCAGCCAATAGCTAAGCAGTAGCTGCTATTGGCTGAGCCCTCAGCCAATCTGTACAGCCCTTTCAGGAGGCGGGGATTTTTAAATCCTCGACTGCTGAAGGAGCTTAATAGCAGTGCCGGGGAGCCAGCAGGAGGACGCGGTTGAGCGCCGGAGAGGTGAGTATAATTTTTTAACATTTTTTTTCACACTTTTGGCAGATTATCGGGGAAAGGCTTACATTTCAAGCCCTTCCCCGATAATCATTCCACAGGGCTTGGTAGAAAGCAGTGCTTTCAATGGGATCGGCAACAGTGCCGATCCCATTGAAAGCAATGGGCTAGAATGCCACGGACTTCTGCCACAGCTGTGACAGAGGATTCCTTCATCCCCGCGGTCCCCGCAGGGATGAAGGAAACTCCTGCCACAGCTGTGGCAGAAGTCCGCGACATTCTCCCCATGTTTTCAATGGGGCTAGCGCTGCTGCCTACTTTTATTTAAACTGGATTCTTTATCCTTTAAGTTTAACTTACTTGGACTTTTTGACGCTATTTTTTTTGTCCCTCAGGAGGACTTGAAGATGTGGTAGTTGGATTGCTACGATAGTACATTACCTTACTTATGTAGTGCATTCTACTAAGCCTATGACAGCACCTTGGGTCATTCCATGTCAACTGGCCTAATTTGGAAGAGGGTCCCTGCTCGACCACCTTCAATTTTGCTGAAATTTTTGCAGAATGTTCATACAACACCTGTATGAAGTTCTGCAAAGTTTCAGCTTGGTTGAGGTGCTAGAGCCATTTGCATAAAAGTCACCCTCCCCTCGCAGAGGTTGTTTTGAAAAAATATCCAAGTTTGAGTTACCACTGTTCTTGATCTAAGCAAGCTAACTCACTGAAACTTGTTGCACTTAGCCAACTTTTTGGGTAGGGCTCCCCAAGCATTGGTTTGGTGACTAAAAAGGCCCAAAGTGGCTAGTAAATATTGTTACAACAAAATTGTCCACAAGTTTAGGAACGTATAACTTATTAACAAATAGTTTAAATAAGCTGGAATTTTGCCAGTGAGTAGTACAAGCGCCGTCCAAAGCACTGTTAGGCCTCATGTCCATGGTATGCGTGGATTTGGGCAGTGGAAGACCTGCTTGTCAGTGCAGAAATGATTTTTAAATGTTTCCCGGTGATCGCGGATGTGATTTTTTTTTTTTTTTCCGCGCAGATGCAAATCCGCAATTGAATTGTGGCCCGCTCGCTTCTATAACGATTAATGGAGCCCCTTTTGCATGGAACCCGTGCTAAAATGGGAGCATGCTGCGATTTCTTTTCCGCATGTGGCATCCGCCAATTAAATCCACATGTGTTAATTGAAGTGCGGACGCCCCATGCTTCATTATGGGTGGCTTGAAGCGCGGATTTCGCAATTCAAATCTGCCTGTGAACATGGGCTTTTTTTTGCTTGCATATTTACTGTTTTATCCCTCACTGAGATTGGTAAAAAAACAGCATTTTTGCAAATTTTACCATCTAATATAAAACAGCCTACAAGCTTTTTCTTGCACTCCACTTTGATGGAGGATTTTGGTGTCATTAGACTTCTTACATCCTCACCACCGCCGTAAAATCAAAAAATTTGAGTTTGATGCATTGAGTGATTGTCAGGCGAGTTGAAAATTCATAAGTTAAGTCTAGTAGCGCGGTTGTACTTAAGCCAACAGTGCCGCTAGGGAAAGTCAAATGTTGCTGAGAAATGGTCATAGCAAGTCATGAACTGTGAACAGTTGAAGGAGAGAGAGACCTGTAGGCTATTTTATATTAGATATCTGCTCCAAATACAAAGTGACACTCTGAATACTCACCAAACCAAGCAGATTTAGAAGTTCACAACAACCATTTTTCCAAACATATTATGTTTGTGTAGCAAACATCGGGCCAATCTAGTTTTTTCCTGCATTGTGATGCCATGCAGGAAATCCCCTCAGCATGTTCTATCCTTTTGCAATATCGCCCATCGTCTTCAAAACAATGGAAGAACTCCACAATCTTCTGCGGCATTTGTGACAACCGCGCCAGGGAATTTCTTCAGCCCCGCAGCGATGCAAGGCTGTTTTCAGATAAAAACGCCTCACATCCAGGGGTTTCATATGGATGGCGAGGGCGATATTGAGCCGTGAATATCGCCCTCGCCAGTGTGAAGGAGCCCTGAGGACATAGTGATCTGATTAAGGGCTCATGCCCACGGACGGAGCAGGATATGCCCGCGGTTTTATGCCGCAGGAATAAATAAAAAAGTCCCCACTGGCGATCGTGTAAAAATGCGCTTTTACTGTGTTTTTCCGTGGTCTCCATTAATACTATATTAATGGAGACCTCCTGCCGCAGAAAAATAGAACATGCCGCGATTTTTTTTCCCACTGCGTAAATCCGCAGCAGAATCCCGCATGTGAGGACTGAGCTATTAGGTTCAACAGAACCTAATAGCTGCGTTATTCCGCCGCAGATTTACGCCACAGGGAACTCGGCACAAATCCGTCCGTGGGCATTAGCCCTAAAAGAGTACAAGAGGGGCCTGGATGCCTTTCTTGGGTGATACAATATGATATGTTATAACCACTAATAAATTTAGGAGGGTCGGTGATCCGGGGATTATTCTGGTTGTCAGATTGGAGCCAGGAAGGAATTTTTTCCCTTAACCCCTTAGTGACCAAGCCTGTTTGCGCCTTAATGACCAGGCCAAGTTTTAAAAATCTGACGTGTCACTTTAACATAGAATAACTCCGCAAAGGTTTTGCAGATCCAAGCGATTCTGACATTGTTTTTTCGACATTTGTACTTCATTTAGGTGGTAAAAATAAACCGATAAAATTTGTGTATATTTATTAAAAGCGCCAAAATTGGGAACATTTTGGAAAAAATTTCATTTTTCACATTTTCAATTGCAATATCTCAGATATGTGCAAACACACTGTACAAATTTTTGATAAGATATATATTTCCATGTGTCTACTTTATTCTGGACACACTTTTGAAAAAAATTTCATTTTTTTTTAACCATTAAGCAGATGTACAAATTTAACATTGATTGTAAACATTTTGAGGAGCACTTTGTTTTCCTATACCAAGCCAAGATTGCAAAGGCTCATAGGTGTCAGAATGATAGATGCCCCCACAAATGACCCATTTTTAAAAACTACACCCCTTAATGTATTCACTGAGGGGGGGTCAGGAGTATTTTAACTCCACAGTTTATTTTCAGGAGTCAATACAATTTAGAAGAGAAAAAATAAAATGTCATATTTTTGCAAATATGTCATTTTAAAGACAGGATTTTTTTCTACAGTATATATGAAAATGAGGATTTACACCCCAAAATGGATACCCCTGTGTTCAGAAACTTACCCAGTGTGGCCCTAATATTATGTCTGTGTTTGGGCACAACGGGGCCCAAAATGAAAGGAGCAACTGGTGGCTTGTAGAACACAAATTTTGATTGGAAAGATTTAGGCCCTATAGCAGACTTGTAAAGCCTTTGAGCGACTAAAACGATAGAGAACACCCACAAATGACCCCATTTTGAAAACAAGACAGCTTAGCAGATTCATCTAGGAGTGTATTGCTTTTTTTTACCTCAGTTTTTGAATGAATCTAAGCAAAAGAAGAAGGAAAAAAATTACGATTTTCATTTTTTTGGTAATTCTGTCATTTCAAAAAGTTTTTTTTGTACAGCACATATATGAATGAAGACTTGCATCCCAAAATGGATACCCCTGTTTGGCCTATGTTCAAAAAACATACTCAGTGTAGCCCTAATCTTCTTATAGGACACATGGCTAGGCCTATAGTGAAGGGAACACCCACTGGATTTCAGGGCACAACTGAATAAACTCCAGGCCCCATTGCACGCTTGTAGAGCCATTAAACTGCCAAAATAATAGAACGACCCCCACAAGTGAACCAATTTTGAAATCAAGACCCCTTTGCTCATTTATCTAGGGGTGTACTGAGCATTCTGGCACCACATTATTTTTTTTAATTATTATAAAGCTGTTAGGGTTGTGCTGGCTGGATCTGTTGTACCACATAGGTTTCTAGCAGCACAGCCCCACAGGTGTGGAATGATTAATCTGGCTGGGTGTGGTGTTCTCCTGCTAGCCAATCACCACCACTCTGCTTGCAGATAAATATCCTCCCTCTGAAACAGGAAGCTGGTATCCTTTCACTCAAGGGTCTGTTGGTCTTGCATGCCTGTATCTGTGTTTGAACAGGGGCTTGTCCTGTGTTCGTGCAGGTGGCCAGACATTAGGTATAGATAGCCCTGTTCTGTGTATATGGTGTGAACAGTGTCATGTTCTGTATGTCTGTGCTGGTGGCTAAACTTGAGGAGTGAACTGTCCTGTTCTGTGTGGTTGTTCTGTCTTGCATGCTAGCCCTAGTATGTTTGGGGTCTTGTTGGTTCATGTCCATTCTTAATTTATTTTCTGTCAGTTTGTCTCTGCTTTGTCCTGATGAGTCATTTGCCATTTCTGGGCTAGGGTGGCCCTTAGGGTCCTCTGGTACATGTTGTCTTGCTAGTGTAGGGTCCCGCAAGATGAGGAGCCTTGATTACGGCTTGCGGGCTTAAGTATTTTGGATAATATACAAACCAATACCTTGTTCTTTTATAGCTATAGCATCTGCTTATGTGTACAGGTATGCTTGGCGAGTGTGTGTTGTCAGTCGGTTCCAGTTTGTGTCTACTGCCAGTACGTCCAGTTTGTGTCTGTTTTTTGACACTGTTACAGTGGTCCCTAATCCCTTCTGGGTCCGGTGTTTGTTTGCTCACACAAACATAACAAAAACAAGTGAAAAATAAATACAATTTCATTTTTTTCACCAATTTGTCACTTTCATGACCGTTTTGTTTCAAGTAGGAAAAACTGGGGAGACGCATGCCAAATATTATAGCAATAGTTCTTCTGTGTTCTGCAATACCCCCATTGTAGCGCCAATTTTCTTATAGTACGCATGGCTAGGCCTATAATAGAGGGAACACTCGTTTAGATTTCAGGACACGACTGAATACGTTCCAGGCCCCACTGCATGCTTATAGAGCCATTGAAATGCCAAAATAATAGAAAGCCCCCCACAAGTGACCCAATTTTGAAATCAAGACCCTTAGCTCATTAATTTAGGTGTGTCCTTTGCATTCTGGTCCCACATTTTTATTTGTTGATTATTTTCAAGCAAGTGAAAAATAAATACAATTTCATTGTTTTCACAAATTTGTCACTTTCATGAGTTTTCTTTGTTTCAAGCAGGGAAACCTGGGGAGACACACCAAATATTATAGCAGTAATAAAAAATAAAATTGACTCTCTAAAAAGAATTCCCCCCACGCTCCTCTTTTGGCATTTTTTATATATTAGATAAAATTAATAACGTAAGACAGTATGGTAGGTTTTGAAAGCAGGGGTAATTACAGAGGCCTGGTTGGGATGGACACATGGGGCAATAAAATCAAGTATCCCTTCTTCTCGTTTGCTGCAAACCAAAGACCTTTTTTTGCCCACAGTATCAGGGATGGGGTGCAGAAATTGGCGCTCTGTGAGCCTTCGCACCTCCTCGGACTGTAATGATTCCTGCGGTGCGGCAGTCTCTAACAAAAGGTGCTCAATAAGCTTCTCCTGGAACTGCAGGAAGCTCAGCGTTCCCCAAAATGATTTATGAACCACGTATGCATTATATGTAGCGATCTGTATCAGGTAGATCGCTACCTTCTTACAGTTAGGGCCAGAAATATTTGGACAGTAACACAATTTTCGCGAGTTGGGCTCTGCATGCCACCGCATTGGGTTTGAAATGAAGCCTCTACAACAGAATTCAAGTGCAGATTGTAACGTTTAATTTAAAGGGTTGAACAAAAATATCTGATAGAAAATGTAGGAATTGTACACATTTCTTTACAAACACTCCACATTTTAGGAGCTCAAAAGTAATTGGACAAATAAACATAACCCAAACAAAATATTTTTTTTTTCAATATTTTGTTGCAAATCCTTTGGAGGCAATCACTGCCTTAAGTCTGGAACCCATGGACATCACCAAACGCTGGGTTTCCTCCTTCTTAATGCTTTGCCAGGCCTTTACAGCCGCAGCCTTCAGGTCTTGCTTGTTTGTGGGTCTTTCCGTCTGAAGTCTGGATTTGAGCAAGTGAAATGCATGCTCAATTGGGTTAAGATCTGGTGATTGACTTGGCCATTGCAGAATGTTCCACTTTTTTGCACTCATGAACTCCTGGGTAGCTTTGGCTGTATGCTTGGGGTCATTGTCCATCTGTACTGTGAAGCGCCGTCCGATCAACTTTGCAGCATTTGGCTGAATCTGGGCTGTAAGTATATCCCGGTACACTTCAGAATTCATCCGGCTACTCTTGTCTGCTGTTATGTCATCAATAAACACAAGTGACCCAGTGGCATTGAAAGCCATGCATGCCCATGCCATCACGTTGCCTCCACCATGTTTTACAGAGGATGTGGTGTGCCTTGGATCATGTGCCGTTCCCTTTCTTCTCCAAACTTTTTTCTTCCCATCATTCTGGTACAGGTTGATCTTTGTCTCATCTGTCCATAGAATACTTTTCCAGAACTGGGCTGGCTTCTTGAGGTGTTTTTCGGCAAATTTAACTCTGGCCTGTCTATTTTTGGAATTGATGAATGGTTTGCATCTAGATGTGAACCCTTTGTATTTACTTTCGTGGAGTCTTCTCTTTACTGTTGACTTAGAGACAGATACACCTACTTCCCTGAGAGTGTTCTGGACTTCAGTTGATGTTGTGAACGGGTTCTTCTTCACCAAAGAAAGTATGCGGCGATCATCCACCACCGTTGTCTTCCGTGGACACCCAGGCCTTTTTGAGTTCCCAAGCTCACCAGTGAATTCCTTTTTTCTCAGAATGTACCCGACTGTTGATTTTGCTACTCCAAGCATGTCTGCTATCTCTCTGATGGATTTTTTCTTTTTTTTCAGCCTCAGGATGTTCTGCTTCACCTCAATTGAGAGTTCCTTTGACCGCATGTTGTCTGGTCACAGCAACAGCTTCCATATCCAAAACCACACACCTGGAATCAACCCCAGACCTTTTAACTACTTAATTGATTACATGTTAACGAGGGAGACGCCTTCTGAGTTAATTGCAGCCCTTAGAGTCCATTGTCCAATTACTTTTGGTCCCTTGAAGAAGAGGAGGCTATGCATTACAGAGCTATGATTCCTAAACCCTTTCTCCGATTTGGATGTGGAAACTCTCATATTGCAGCTGGGAGTGTGCACTTTCAGCCCATATTATATATATATAATTGTATTTCTGAACATGTTTTTGTAAACAGCTAAAATAACAAAACTTGTGTCACTGTCCAAATATTTCTGGCCCTAACTGTATACCATGCTCTGGTTTTGCGCTTTACAAGATACAGCTGAAGTGCCTGGTCCGACAGATCGACGCCCCCCATAAGTTTATTGTAATCTGTGACCCAGACTGGTTGTGTTTTCTCTGTTGCAGCCCCGCTCTCCCTTACTGCAACGGAGGTGTCTGCGTGCACAGCGGAGAGCACGTACACGTCTTCTCTGTCACGCCATTTTACGGCAAGCAGGGAGCCATTAACCAGAGCATAAGACACTCCTGTCTACGCGCCTGGAAACCAGGGGTTGTGGGAATCCAACTGTTTTTGCACACAGTTCCGCCAGCCCCTGTATCTGCGCCGTGTAATGCGTTCTACAGTAGGAGACTGGGTGTAATAGTTGTCAGTATACGCAGGGTACCCTTTATATAAAAATGGCCCCACGAGCGCCCACACAATATTTCCATTAATGCCAATATTTTCTGGACATTTAGGGGGACTTCGTTGTCGGTCGCTGCCCTCATAAATTGCACGTATGCCTTGTTGTGCTCTCACAAACGTTATAAAGCTTAGCGCCATACCTAGCGAGCTTTGAGGGTATAAATTGGCGAAGGATAGACAGCCCTTAAAGCTCGTAAGCGACTCGTCCGCGGGCAAATATTGTTCTGGGGTGTAAATATTTTTAAATGAATCTTTTAGTAAGGATATAAGCTCCCCTCCCCTCCCCCTGCGAATAGTGACAAGGGGGCGGAGCTCAGTGCACTGCTCCCGGCCCGTGTCCCCACACGAAAGGGACACCTTAGGTAGGCCAGGTGTGAAAACCCAGCATGTATATATATGGGCGTATGAATAAGCCCTTAGGGTGCCACCACACGGGCGCTAAACCGCTACGTTTTTTCGCTCTTTGCGACAGTCAGTAAAACAGATTTGCGGCCCCAATGTCCTCAGGGCTCTCAGTTACATCCGCAGCGTGTTCTCTCTTTTGGCGGTTTTTTAAAGCACCCATTTATCCATATCCAGCCATGATTTGTTCGATTTGGGTGAAACAAGGCACGGCGGCGCACTTTACAAAACGGGCACGCATTTGCCGTATCGCTGCGTTATTTGCCCGCCCAAACCGCAAACACCCATGTGGAGGCGCCGTTAATGGGGGAGACTGGCCTCCACCTCATGGGGCTTTTCCCTTCCTCTGGATCAACATTGGGATTACAGGCTGAACCGGATGCACATATGGCTTTTTTCGGCCTTCCATACGGTTACTAAGGGGTTAAGCAAATCTGCCCGTATGAAGGAAACCATTCGGCCACTATGAGCCGCCCTGCAGCACTGCCATAGGCAGCTTCCTGCACATGGACGCGTCTACTAATCGCGGGGATTCCCTTCAGACTACTCGGTCATAGTTCACCGTCTCATCTCGTTACATAACGCACAGCAGCGCCCTCATCTCCCGCCCTGCGCTCCCCACTGCTGAAGCGCCGACGTCTCTCCCCTCAGGCTCTTGAACTCTCGCGAGATCAGCGGCCCTTCCATGTTGCCACGTTCAACGCTCTTGGAACGCAGCGGGAACGCAAGAGAGGAATCACAGCTCCAGGTCAGGCCACGCCCACTATTGTGCTCTATTGGGGTCAGGGATTAGCGAGTCTACGCTTCCTGGGGGCGTGACCAGCGCCCGAACCACGCCTATCTAAGAATACTATTGGCTGGAAAACCTTGTCATTCATAAAAAATTGGGCGGGTCAGCCAAAAAGGAAAGAGACGGGGGGAGGTGGGTGTTCACGTAACGAAGCGTGGCGCGGTGCATTTTGTAAGCTGGTGTGAGCGCTGAGGCAGGAGCGACTGTCACCGCAGCACTTCTGTAGAGACGCCGTTTGCTTCCATTAGTAAGAACGTTCCGTGTGCTTCCATTTACCTCTAATACCTGCACAGAACAATCATGGCTCCCAAGAAAGCCAAACCCGTGAGAAGAGGTCAGTATGCGCACAATTTGCACTAACTTTGCGCTGGCACCAGAATCTGCAGGGTTTGGGGGCTTGTAACTGCAATGGAGCTAGAAGCCTCAGTGCATCCTGGGAAACGGCATGCTGGGACGTGTAGTGCTTCATCTCTAGTGCATGAATGAGGGCTGCTAGTGATGTGTTATGTGATCCATCTGCTGGGTGGAACATTGTGTCATCCTTGCAGAAGGGCTTGCAACAAAACTGTTACTTCATGCAACTTTGTTGCACCCCCCCCCCCCCCCCTCCTGGATCCGTGCAGTAGTTGCCTCATATGGATATAATTTGTAGATCCGACACCCCGCCTGCTGCTTTAGGTTATTCTCCGCCACAACTTCTTAGGCCAGTCACGTTTCGCCGTAACGTATTTTGCGCGGCGGTAATGAATGAGTCACGTTGATGCAAAGTTGCAGGATGGCTTCTATCCCGTCGTCAGGTGTTGCCCTAAGTGGTTTGATGAGCAGGTACATCACACACAGGTGCAGTGGCCCTGGGGCCGGGACTGCCTGTGCCTTGTCGGAGGGGCAGCGCTCTGCGAATGGACGGATGGAATGTGCACAGCGATTGTCTTAGGATTAATGATTACGTTAAAGAAGCGGAGAACCGCCAAGTGTGCGATGAACTCCCTCCTGGCACCTACCTCTAAGAGGGGAGTTACGCAAGCGATTTCCACGTGCGCTATCCGAACGCTATGCGAAACGTATACGAGTGATTCTTCGCTCGCACCAATAGCGTGAGGCTGAAAAATCGTGGCGTGCTCTATTTTGGGGCATTATTACCCATTTCCTAGGAATGGAAGTGTGGGGGTGGAAAGTCGCTTGTCGATACGATTTATACGATTTTTCGTGTGATGCGTTTTTAAAATGTGTTTTTATTACAGAAGCAGCACGCGTTGTTGTTTTTCCTCTTCCCCGTGCGGACAGGCCTGAAAATTACTTGTGCGTTGATGCGGTTTTCTCGCATTATGCGTCGCACTGGCAGCAAAAATCGCCGGTTTTAGTGCGATATTTGTCTGTTCTTTGGGGCCAATATCGCACTCAGCCAAGTAAATTTAACCTCCGGCCGAATTCACACGGGCATATGCGTATTTGCGCTGCATTTTTGCGCATCGCGTGTTGTGCATTTGTACGCATGACTTCATTTTTTTTTTTCTGTACTGTTTGCGCGCCGGTCGTGTGCAAAATCATTTCAAGATGTGCTCTTTCCTTGCACAGATGCGCAGGAAAATAGAGCGTGCTGCGATTTATTTTGCGTGATGGAATTGTGCACTTCAAATATGTGCATGGGTTCTGTTTTCTGCATATTGAGCTGTCAGTGATGTTTTCTGTCTGGCCACTTGAGGCCATTTACACGGGCAGCTATTCTGTCCGTACGCAGTGCGTATTTTTATTTTTTTTTACTGAATGTGAGAAGCACGGATCTGTTGACTTAAATCGGCGTATTCACACATGCGTCTTTTTTTTGTGTGTGTGACCTGAAGTTGCAGATAAAATTGCAGTATATTCTCTTTTAACGTATAATCACAGACCAAAATCCGCAGTGATCGCATATTGGCCAACATTGTTTTTTTTTCTTTTTGCGCTCATGAAACACAGATGATACGCAAATGCAAGACAGACTTTTAAAAATTGCGCACATTTCCACCAAAAACCTAGCTACACACAGTGAAAACAGTGTATCTTCACAGACCAAAGTTGCATCCGCTCGTGTGAATGAGCCCTAAACGGCCGTCTTCTGACTTGATGGGACGAGGCGCCCAACTAGAAGGCAGCAATAAGTGTTTCCAGACCCGCAGGACGCGTACAAGGAGGCGCAAGGAAATGAAGAATGAATGGGACTGCTGTGTCTTCAGGTGGAGAGGAAATCCTTCCCATGTGGCTGTGCAGCCTGTTCACGTGTCACTCTGGAAGGGGGTCCACGAGATCCCGGAGGAGGAGTCCCACCCGCCGCTGTGTAGTAGTGCTAAGCTGGGCTCCAGATGTTGCCGTCACTGAGGGCACAGCGCTGGCAGCGGATGGATTCCTGATCCTCCCTGACATCGGTTCATCTTAGTTACCCATTAACAAGGAGAGGGCAGACGCGTTTCTAAGCCTGCAGTCGCTGGTGCACTTGCCGTGGATTACACCACCTCTGTGGCCTCTCAGAACTTGGCTTAGAACTTGTGTATAAAAAAACGTACATTTCTGTTTCTTGATCTCATTTGTTTTACGACTTTAATTAGTGATTACCTTATAAATTCCCTACATTCTCAGTAATGCGGTCTATCCCTGACGGTGTGCTGCCATGTTGCTAAGGCTGCGCTCACACGGGGCTGATGTGCTGCAGATTTCCCACCCAGACTCTCCGCTGCACTGACAGTAGCAGAAAAGTGAATGCCGATTCTCAAAATCTTGTTCTTGCTTCATTGAAAATCTGTGCCGAAATAAACCCACAGAACGGATTTTTGCATTCGCAGTATGTTTATTATAGCGCCGGGCCATATCTGCTGCAGACTTCTGTCATAGACTTCAATAGAGAGGATGAAATCTGCAACAAATCTACCACGGTAGCCGCAGAGTTGTTAGATTTTGGCTTCGGAAATGCGGCAGATTTTCGGTGTGGTGAATCTGTCCCTTGTGAATATAAGCTGGGGGTGCTGTGCCGAAAATTACGCACCAAATCCTGCACGCCTGAGACTGCACCGCAGTAAGCGCATTTCGGCTGTGCAAATACGCCATATGTTTGCGTGACTGAAATGCGTTTTTGTTCGTGTATTTCACCCGCTTGTATTTGTGTGTGCAAATGCGCTGTGTTTGGGCACATAAAACCACACATAATCAGGTTTTCTGCGTATATCATGCGCATTTACGCAAGTCCATAGACTTCTGATTTTGCCTGTGTAATATATACCCTATGGAACCCATTGGTTTCAGTCGGTTAATTCACGTGAGCATACTTTTTTCACGCGATGTGCGACGGTGTGAAAACAATACACGACGACACATCTTGTGCACATTTGTGCACCCCAAGAGCCTGTTGAAATCAATAGGCCTGCATAAATGCCTAAAACATGCATATACGCTGCGCACAATCAGTTCATTTGTGCAAACGCGCATGTGGGAGCCGGCGAAGGCGCATTTCGGTCACGTAAACAAGTAACGTACTTGTATGGCTCAAATGCGCTTATATTGGTATGAGCCCGACCTCAGCCAGCTATCGCTCAGCAGCGTTACTGCCCTACAAAACACAGGCAGATCTATACTGATAGAAGCCGGCAGCTGGACGTCTCATAGTCGCTGACCCGAGATGTCCTGCTGCCGCCTGCAGCTCCTCTTGCGTTTTTGCAATGCAGCATGTAATCTGGCCGAGACACTCGTACCAGATGTGCGCGTTAAGATGACCAATTCTGACACCATATGAACCCCATTCTTTTGAATGAAGTCACATGCATGAGCGATGCAGGAAATAAATCGCCGCATGTCCTCTTTTTTTTGCATTCCTCGGAAAGCATCGCCCATTTCTTTTCAATTGGATGGTAGAACACGTTCTGATTCCACCGACCGCCTCGCAACGCTGTGGTAAAGCATGTTGGGGAGCGTGCTATTAGGCCAAGTTTCTCTGTCCGATATTGCAGTCACTCTTGTGTAGGTAGTCTCAGGGCTAGTTCACACCAGTGTACGCGTATTTCGGTACGTGAATACACAACGCATTCATGAATCGAAAAAAATGCCTATTTTTCTGTCCTGCATTTTTTTTTTGTCGCAGGCCTGTAAATACGCAGTGTACTTGGGTACGCCAAAAACCCCTCAAATGCTCATTCATTCCTTGCGCAAAAATGCAGTGAATGCGCAAGTTTCATGTGTAATCCCTGTGTATTTACTCAGCGCCATAGTCACAATGGCCTATCTTGGTGTGTAATATGCACTAAAATGGGACATGCTGCTTTTTTATTTTTTTCACGCAACTGGAAGTCGCGCTAAAAATATATTCATCTGAATATCCCAATGGAGATGCAGCACAGCGTATTACACTGCGATAATCCGCCCGTGTGAACTAGCCCGTAGGCCACCTCACATGGCTGGAACGCTGTGGAATCTCCACTTGCAGAATCGCTGCGGAAAGTTCCGAGCGTTTCCATGACAACCCATGTGGTTGAGAGATTTGTAAAACGCAGTGGATTCTGATTCCACAACATGTCTATGTGCCGTTTGCGACCCTTGGAATACTTGGGGTGAGGTCTGCAGTAATGGCGCACATTGGCCATCACTGTCGTGTTTGTGATACTGAAATAAGAACAATGCAACATGTTGCCGTGTTGGATGTTACAATGTAACATCATTTGTATCTGCAGCCATCCTAGAATATTTGCCCTTGTTGGTGTTGATGAACATCCTTCTACCCGTTTCCTTATTTTAGGCTCTATTCCCATCCGCACCGAAGCCTCCAGCGCAGATCTGACCCAAAATTCTGTTGTGCATGTAAAACGTCTTATTTGGTAAAAATGGCGGCCAGGTGCGGGAACCGAACAGACCCAATTATAGTCAATGGTGGTCGCTCGGCACAGATCTGTTCATCCAGGGGAATTGGTTTCTCTGCTCCCATTGCAGAGTATGGAATCCCTATTGCCGATGTGACTAGAGCCTGGAGGTCACGGCCGTGTAGTAGCACTCCAGTGCATTTCCTTTCGTTTTTGATATGAAGGCATCTACTGTCCAGATGAAATGGTGTAATTATCCCCTCCCTGCTGTCGCTCCACTAATTTGCTGTGGAAATGAAAGGCTGGATGCAGTAAGGTGGCAGTAATATGTGATGTGTGGTTCAGTGCATCACAAAACTCCATCTAGCTGAATCAGCGGAATATTGCCTGCAAAAGAACATAGGACATTCCTCCTTTTGAATAACATAAAAAGGGCTTTATTAACCCTTGTGGGACCTAACGAGCGATGCAAATGGGCCCCTGCTTAGAAGAGCTCTTCAGCCACTCCAGTTGTGATGAAAGTATGACTCCAATCAGGCTCTCGGCGTAGTATCAGCATGTTTGGGGTTGTAGTCCCATAGCTGGAGATCCCGTGTTAATGAGGGGGGTGCCCCTGTAACTTCCCTATATGTTTGCACATCACTATAGAGAAGTGGGTTTCTAGTTCTGTATCTGCCTAGTGTGTACAGTATAATGTGAGCGGCTCCGGAATCAAACTTACTATCTTTTTAAAACCGTGGGATAGAAAATGGAAATTCGGTGCAGTTTTTCATGTTCATCATGGGATTTGAAATGTAGACTGTTTAGCAAGGTTGTAACAATTTCTTAATTTGCATTGACCCACAAAGGAAATCCTTAGTGGATTGTTAAACGCTACAATTATAGAAGCAATTTTTAGCATGAGAAGATACGTTTTGAGTAATAATCTGACAGAGTTACTAGCATATTATGGTTATTCAGGCATTATTCACACGGGCTACAAAATTGCTCAATTTTGTAGCGCTACAAAAACGCATGTATGTGAAGCCCATGGGCCTGAAAGAACCCATTGGAAACCATGAGCTGCACATACATGTGGTTTGTAGCGTACAAAGTCGTGGGGTTTTTTTTTGTTTTTTTTTTGTAGCCTGTGTGAATAAGGCCTTGTGTCGTGTAGGTGAGCCCAAGTTAACAAAGGTAAAGTGTCCCCAATCGCACTGGCTAAAAGGACTGTTCACATGCAGGTTATCCCATGTTTTTTATCAGAAGTCAAAATATGCTGAATTATGAAATAATGTGTATATTAGGGTGGTTTCACATCTGTCGGTACCTCCAATCAGAGTTTACATTATTTGCAACCACATCTGTGACAGAAGAAAATACACTGCATGCAGCGCTTTTTCTTATATCCCAAAACCAGGCGGACCCCATTCTAGTCAAAGGTGTCTGCCCGGCGCTGTTTGGTTCCATCCAGAATCGGAGCCGTTTGGCTGTGGGGATTCCCCTTTGCTGCTCCCCGACTAGAGCTGGAAAGCGGATTCCCCAGCACAGATGTGAAAGCACCCTTATACTATAATTTTTTTCAGCATTCACGATACATGTATGAACGGAGAAGATGTGATTAGTGAAGAAAAACAAACAAAAATCAGTAAAGAACATCAGAAGTTTTGCCCATGAAATGTAATCCTATTAGCGGTATCCTTCCACTTTAAGGTTCCCATGGTTATCACGTATGTGAACTTGTTGAAGTTGACGGAGGAATGAGTCATTCTGGTTCAAGGTGTGTCGCCTCTTCCAGATGAATTCTTCTGATAATGATTTGTCAATGGGTTTTATCCTACTAATCTGTGTCAGAGGGAACATGCAACCTGCCAGATTACTGCAGTTAATTACATAACTTGGCGCTCAATCTTTGAGCTCTGTTATAGGCTGCAGCAGCCTTTTGGCTACTTGCATACAGGCTGCAGCAGCGAGTCATTTTTATAGCAATACAGCCTCGCATCACTTCAGGGATGTATCCATCCTCCGCCATGGCAGCAGTGGAGGATTGCAGAGCTTTTCCCATTGTTTTCAATTGGAGATCTCGCATTGCATCATGTGCAGCTAGCATGTGGTGTGCTGCTGCCGCCGGCCCCATTGAAAGCAATGGGTGCTGCGATGCAAGAGCATGCAGAAAGATAGAACATGCCGTGATTTGTTTCCTGCATTGCGGTGCCATGCCAGAAAGCATCGCTCATGTATAGGACCAAATTCATAAGAATGGGGTTCACATTTGTACATCTTGCAACGCACAAATCTCATGCAATTCTCTTGCCCAAGTGAAGGCAGCCTATTTACACTTAAAGATAATTGCTGAAAACTCACTCAAATGATGGTTTGAGTGACAGTTTTGAGCGATCATCTTTGCATACTTTCTATAGTATCTAATTGGCTACTATAGCAATGCAGGCAGAGCGGGACACCGCTGTGGCTACTAATAGAACAATACAGCTGCTTTGTATAAGTAGACAGCTGTAGTGTTCTCTTCACTGACTGCTAGTGTCCCCGCTGTGAAGTCACAGCAGGACACAGGCACAGAGAATCTTAGTGCAGCCGGCTGATAACAGCCTGCTCCGCTGATAACAGCTGAGCGCTTAATTCTAGCTTGCTAGAATTGAGCGATCAGCGACTCGTGCGCGAATACTGCACGATGTCCCTGCATTTAGACAGAACGAGAATTGCTCAAAAAATTCTCTTGAGTGAATTTTGAGCAATTCTCATGTCTAAATCGCCCTTTAGTTGGAAAGGTGGCTGTACATATTCATTGCCTCTGGGCTGAATACTCGTTTGACCAACAGTCTTTCCTCCTAGTTTCCCATATACATACCCAGTTTTGACCTCTTCCCCGCTATCTCCCATGCATATAATACACTTCAGATGGTCATGTGATCTTGCTGGAATCGGTAGGTTCATCCAACCTCGGTGTAATTTTGTATGGCCACGTTAATACTGCACCCGTCTCCCCTGTCCCCCATCCAAATCACAGAAGAGCATTTCTACCAGGTGCCCATTCAAACGGGTGTATTTCCTGTCTGTGTGATGTCAGTGTTTATGACGGACGGCACTAGCCAATTAGGCTGCTTTCACACTGGCAAGAAAAGTGCACGATTTTCTTGCAATATGAGTCAAAATGCAGAATTATGAAACCAATGGTTTCCTTCACATTTGCGACGTTTTCATTTATGCAATGTTGCAAGAAAAAACAATCATGGCGTGCCCTATCTTTCTGCATTTTGCTTTTTTTTTTTTTTTTTTTTTTAGTTTCCCATGTTTCCCTATTGAGCCTCCTTTTTATTGCATCGCAAAGCACAAATAATGCAAATTTTTTTTTTTTTTTTTTTTCATGTGATTCGTTTTTAACATTAGAAAGTCCTAGTGACTTTTACGGCAAAATTGCGTTAGAAAACCGTAAGTGGCAGTGATGGTTTTGCGAGAGATCAACGCGGACGCTTAAATCGCTAGAAAAGTCCCAATTTAGCAGTCCACGTTACAGACTAGAATGGGACATGTCATGGCCTCTGCCCATGAGTTTTGAGTAGCACATAGATGTGCGTGCGCTGACTGTTGCAAGTTGTGGCTGAAAATCTCGGGCGCAACCCGCATACGCCGATGTGAATGGGCTCCTACCAAAATGAATAGGTTTCCAGTACTTCATTGCTTCTTCATAAAAAAAAAATAATAATAATGAAGTTTATTGCATGTATCTAAAGGTAGTACATGAAAAATAGGAGACAAGTCGCTTCCGTGTTTCAGACCAGGGATATGTGGTTCTTGTAGCATGAAGACACTGGGGCTGGTCTATGTAGACCAAGTACTGGTGGGGAAGTGGGGTGAATGTCCTAAAAGGTCACAAGTTGATGGCAGCTGCAACTGGATAGCTTTTAGCTAGAATTCCAGCAGTTTCTGGAGTAAATAATAGTGAATATGGCGGCCAGCATAAGACTGGGTTCACATGGTATGGAAATCTCGTGGAATGTCTGCAGCGGGACCGCACGGAAATTCCCTGAGATCTCCACAGCTGAAGTCCTGAGACATTTGGTGCTGGTTTTGAAAGCGGCTTATTCCACTGCCCCGTGGGAACCCAGCCTTAGACCTCATGTCCACGGGATGATTTGAATTGCGGGGCACAATTCAAGCCGCCCATAGAGATGCATGGGCGTCCGCAGCTTAATTAAAGCAAGCGGATTTGTTTTGCGGAGTGTCATCAGTCGCGGGCAGGGTCAAATCCCACTGTGGGCTCCCGCGGGCGGAATCCAACCTGCCCGTGGACATGATGCCTTACTATTTAAAATAGCAATTTTTGTCACTTGCACCAAAATTGTGACTTGTTGCCACTATAATTTTGCACATGCCAGATGATAAATGTGACTGTTTCTTCTGCACGTTTCCTGGCCTGTAAACGCTGGTGAAGAACCTCATTGCCATGCTGTAAGCCCTGTAACTCGGACTCCGTACGGCATGTTTTATTACACTGTATGAAGTATTGTGCAGTTAATTTTGTTCTTGTTGGGTTGTCCCTCAAATTCAGATGTTCTCAAGTCAGAAGACCCTTTACCCAATGAAGAGCCCAGACTGGTAACTGTGTGGCATTGGTGTTGTGCCTCTTTGGAGATGCCATAATTCTGCTCTGTGTTCTTGTGTGTTTTTGGGTTTTTTTTGCATGTCTGTCTGCAAAATCTTGCGAGCTTTGGATCTGAATTCTTTGGTTAACAATGCATGGAGTGAAAAATATGCAATAGATACTGATTTATTTATTTTTTTAAACTTAATGTGGACATTTTTAAGGCTGGGTTCACACCTACATCACTGGCGTAATTATAGGGGATGCGGTTGCACCCGGGCCTGGGACAATTAGGGGGCCCATAAGGCCTCTCCTCCATATAGGCAGCCTAGTTCTATGAATAAAGCATTAGAGTTGGGGCCCCTGTTACAGGTTTTGCATTGGGGCAAGATAAACTTTTGCACCCTAGCCCATGAGCCTTTGGCTACGCCCCTGACCTACATCATGGCTCAGTTCAGGGTTTTCATCTCTGTCCTGTTTTTGGAGGAGAAACTGAAAGAACTGATTCTTTTTTTTTTTTAAATTGACTTCAATAGGGGGTTTAAAAAAAAAAAAAAAAAAAAAAAAAAAAGCTTCTATTCCATCGTGTGTTTGTTGTTTTTTTTTGTTGTTTTTTGACTGCAAAACGGCAGAATGGAAGCAAACAGAAGCCTTTTTGTTGCTTTTTTTTTCTCCATTTTAAAAAAAAATTCCATTGAAATCGATGGGGGAAAAAAATGCATCTGATTATTTTTCCGTTGGATTTCAGATTCTCTCCTCCAAAAACTGAACACAGATGGAAACCCTGAACTGAGCCCCAACACGGGTGTGCAAGCAGCTTAGTCCTACTCGGGCAGTTAAATTAGCAGTTTTTTATATTTGCATTGTGTGACACCAAATATCATGGAGATTAAGACGCATCCTTCCTGCTATTTAGAGAGCAAATACAGCCAATATTGGCTTCAAATGAGATGTCTGCTGAAAGAGGTTGTCCAGTTGTAAACACTGCGGTATACTGTTAATAGGCCCTCAATAGTAGATCAGTGGGGTGCTGCTACACTGGTGCAATGAGCCCATGTCTACAGGAAGCAAACAGTTTCATTCTCACTGTAGCAGCTAGGCTTCGTGTTACAGGCAAAGCTCCTATTGAAATGAATGGGAGAGAGAGCTGCAGTACCAAGTCTGACCACTGCAGAGAGAACGGAGCTGTCTATTTCCTGCCGAAGTTAGCACAGTGCTTGAGCACACTGATCTGGCAAACAACTGATTGATGTAGGATGTAGGATCCAGGTGGCAGACCCCTGCTTATCTACTACTGATGGCCTGTCCCGAGGCTAGGCCACCTATAGCTTACAACTGAAAAAACCCTTTAATATATGTGAATTTGGGGTTTTATACATTTTAACTTGGTGCAGTGACTAGTTACATTTACCATATGTTATGTATGTGCATGCAGTTATGCAAACTAGGAGCGTCCAGGATACATTGTGTGTAGTGAAATAATGCGGAACTTGCTTAAATGGACTTTTGCGCTATTCACTGTTCTTTCACACAGCAGCGATAATCGCTCACTGAGTGGAGGCGGAGCGGGCTGGAGATCTCTTCTGGCCCTAGATGGACAACTGCTTATTAACATGGGCCAATTATCTCCAGGTTTTTATATGCCTGCATAAAATGATCGGCGAGCGATAAGTTAATTATCGTTCAGTCCTTGCAGTGTTTGCACTGAACTACTATGGTTCAGGTTTGTAGAATCCCAGCCTGTGGTATATGCGGTCCACGTGCCTCTTGTGTTATTTTGGAGGGGGCAGGGCTGCTGACTGCCACAGGATATTGGGAGTAGATGGAATGTAGCTGTGTCTTGGCAGGTTCCTCATGGAATGATAACCTTCCACTCTACACATGCTGTTGTATAGGCGCAGTGCTGCAGCTTGTTGGTGTCGCCTGCGCTCCATGTGATTATACTGGGGGCCCTCAACTTACAATATTAAAGGGGTTATCCGGGGCAAAAATCGTTTCCAAAGCTGCTCATCCGTCCGCTTGTCGGGTCCCCTGCTTGTACTCCCTCCCGACAACAGTACGTGACCATTGCAGCTAATAACTGTCTGATGGGGAGTCTGTGATTGGCTGCAGTGGTCACATGTCCCTGGTGCAATGATATAACCCCTAACATGCTGCAGTCACCTGTAAAGGGTCATTTACATGGGACGATTATTGCTCAATTTGTTCAGACCAATCAAAAAATCGTTCTCAAGCTGTTATCGCTGACTTTCACGCAGCACAAAAATTATCGCTGACTTCTTGTTCCGTGTAAATGCTCCCCACTCGGTGTGTCACTAGAAGGTGAAGCGCTGAATGAGAAGCCTGCGATCAGTAGCGAAGTTTGTAAGCCTAAATGCTCTAACAACCTTAGCGGTGCCGTCGTTTATCCAACTGCAGTCCCATTTTTTTTAAAAGGGCCATAAAGACAGTCTGTGTTTTCAGCATGGTGCACATTTTTTTTTTTTTTTCTCCTTTCACAAAATTACAGCAGGTCCTACTTTGGTTAATATGGTGAAGGATAGTAGTACATGCAGTGTCCTCTGTCATCGCTACTTGGGCAGCACACGGGCTTAAAGGGGTTGTCCCGCGCCGAAACGTTTTTGTTTTTTTTATTCAATAGGCCCCCCGGTTCGGTGCGAGACAAACCCAATGCATGTGTTAAAAAAAACAAAACGTTTAGTACTTACCCGAATCCCCGCGCTGCGGCGACTTCTTCCTTACCTTAGCAAGATGGCCGCCGGGAACTTCACCCACGATGCACCGAGGGTCTTCTCCCATGGTGCACCGTGGGCTCTGTGCAGTCCATTGCCAATTCCAGCCTCCTGATTGGCTGGAATCGGCACACGTGATGGGGCGGAGCTACGTGATGATGCGTAGAAGGGGGCGGAGCCAGAACGCCGCTCGTGCCCGGACCGAGCAGAAGCAGAAGACCGCACAGCGCAAGCGCGTCTAAAAACGCCAGAAGACATCAGAATTAGACGGAGCCATGGAGACGAGGACGCCAGCAACGGAGCAGGTAAGTGAATAACTTCTGTATGGCTCATAATTAATGCACGATGTATATTACAAAGTGCATTAATATGGCCATACAGAAGTGTATACCCCCACTTTCTCGGGACAACCCCTTTAAGTCATAAGGTCACAACTTTGTAACTGGAGTTCAAAACTAGTAATTTGTTTCGGAGCCCCTGAAATATCAGCTAAAAGATAAGTTAAGATGTCTACTGATAATACAAGATGCAATATAAGTCAGGCCGGGCTCATGCGGTTGGATTCCTTATGCCGGAGGCCCGCAGTAGATTCCGTCTGAGCCCGGCTGGTGACCCTGTGTTCTGCAAACACCTGTATTGCGGAAGACGGCGGAGGCTTGCAGACGGTCATGCGTAGTGCTGGTTTCTTTTGCGGGGTGGACGCCTCCATTGGTTTCCATGGAGACTGTCTGCTTGGATTCCGCAGCAAAATGGAGCATGCTGCGGTTTTTTTTCTTCCGCTTGTGGAATACGCAATTTGTATCGCTGTGAAAGAAAATTACGAAAAAGCACAGGCCTTTCAATGCCCACATTTTATCGTGGATAGTTTGTGCGGACAGCGAGCGCTGAATCCGCAGTTAAAATCTGGTCGTGTGAGACCGGCCTCAGGAGGAGCTGCAGGAAGCGGTGAATGACTTCTACATAGCGGACAGGAGCTTCTTCAGGGGCCTGCACAGAATTTGGTGTGCCCAGAAATGTAGCCACCCTCATCTGGTGTCCAAAGGGGCAACAAACCCTGGGGCACATAGAGCTGTGCAGACATGTAGTACTGCATTGTACTGCAGAGAGGCGCTGCTGCACAGTCAATTAGTGCGTTCATGATGACCTTTCACTTTAACTTTGCATGCTTTTGCCGTGTGCACTCACCGACTCCAAATCGGACTTTGTACAGTCGTGCTGCTGATACAGACCCAGCCGGCCAAGTGACATACCCCCGACGGACACCAAAATATCGGCCAAGTGGTCAAAGACCAGTCGTTCCGGGCAGAGAAAGATCTCTGTGGCTTGTGGGCCAAATCAGGAAGCGAGTTACAGCAGCCAGCAATAGACTGATAATGTGTAGCTTGAGCCAGCAGAGGGCGCACCTCCACACCTTCAGTAACCTGCGAGGACGGGCTCACGTATCCTCGGTCGCAGCGCATTTGTTGGATATGTATTCGTTTAGATGTGTCCACATATCAACCGTTTTAACTATAATTTTTGTGAGGCACTTGTCTGAATTGCTACACAAATCTATGCCAGCTCCTGGCACTTTTTGCTTTTTGGTGCACAGATTGACCATGAAAAACCAAATTTGACTACCTAAATGTATTAATCCCTTAAAGAGTGTATTGATCCTCAGGACCAGACAATTTTACCCATGTGATGGTTTTATGGCCCACTTATTTTTTTTCTTGGGCTGCAAAAATTTATTTTGCTGCTGCTTTTTTTTTTTTCTTCTGTGACATGTAGAGCTATTTTTAATTTTCTTTCTGTAACTTTTTAAACCTACTTTTGTAACTTTTTTAAGGGGTGATGACCACGGACGGATTATCGCACCGGAATTCACGGTCAAGATACCCGCCACAAATTCTGCAGCAATGTCCATCCATAGACATGCTGTTAAACTTTTCTCCCATGCCCACGAGCGGAAGTCAACTGCGCTTTTCTGCTCGCAGGGGAGAATCTCTGCATGTTCTATCCTATGCGGAAGATCGCACGGACGGCTTTAATTGCAGTCAATGGAAGCCATCTGTCCCACGATACTTCTGCTGTGAGCACAGCGGAAATACTGCGAGAATCTGTCACCGCCAGCGCCGACGCGTCATGCACCGTGTGTGTGCCGGCTCACTGGGTCAGACACTCACGCCAGATCTGGAGAGGCGAGTATAGGGTCTCGGGGAGGGGGGAGGTTGCTGGGTCTGATTCCACTGCAATATTTTTCACAGGCGGAACCGACCCGGCCATGGGCATGACCCCTTAACATCTGTCTCCCTCGACTCTAGAAGACCTGTAGGTGACATTCACACTACTGGCTTATTTTCAGTTTCCCACTTACTGGGGTTTCTACAGGAGCCCTAGTTACAGGAGAAAACACAAATATAGTGTGACAGTAATCACTGGCAGAGCTGAGCTGGGGTCTGCCAACACCCTGTCTATCTGCCATGCCACTTGTTGCTGGGGATCATATGACTGCTGGGTCCCACAGAGGAAATGGCTCTGCAGCTTCCTGCATCCTCTACAGTGGACTCATTGAGCACTATGTAAGCTGGAAAAAAGACCAAAGTGGTCATAAACTGCTTCAGTCTTCTCTTCTGGGTCCTCTGCTGTGCCTGCCAGCTGAGCCCCTGACCTGTTAATCCCGTGCTGTATTTTTACTGTGACGTGGGATTAAAGCCCAGGACCAGGTGTTGTATATGTCGGTAAGGGCCTCTCAATAAACTTGGCACATCTTGCTCCAGTGTCCCCTTCTTACCTTATATCCACTCATAATATACCTCCTTTGCATTGTAGCTCTAGATATTTTCTGTAGGCCCTTTTACATTGCCGGTCAGACATGAATGCTTGTATGGGCGTTGGTTTGCCCAAGTGAATACACACAAGATTAGCCAAGGAATGGGCAAACCCTTTTATTGGCTGATTTTCTTTTATGTGGGTGGAAGAATGCTCCCTTATCGATATTACATTTCCCCAAGTAAACAGGGGGTGTGCAGTCAGTGAATGCAGTCTGTACGTGGGTGAACGATTAGTAATGATCGTCCCTGTACTAATCACTTGTTGATGACCGTGTAAGGGCTAATTGGCGCTTGTTTAACAGACACAATATCTGCCTGCGTAAACGGCCATTTAAAGTCGAAGGGACCTTTTCACGTGGGACAGAATCTTTCCTCAACAAAACAAATCTGCACCCAAATCCAGTTGTCTAAATGCAGATTTGTAGGTGGAAATCCCAGCAGAATTGGGCCACTTTCAATTCTGTCTCAATTGAACTAGGAGCCTCGTGTGGCACAGAGTGTTAAGGCAGCAGAAAGCAGTCCTAAGCTCTCACGACCTGAAGGTTGCGGGTTCAAATGGTTCAGGTAGTCGGCTCAAGGTTGATTCAGCCTTCCATCCTTCCGAGGTCGGTAAAATGAGTACCCGGCTTTCTGGGTGGTAACAAACAAAATTACCTGAAGGCGCTGCGGAATAGGTTGGCGCTATACAAATGCCAATCCCCCCCCCACTTCTGGATTTTGGTGTGGAGTATTCTGCAGGATGGCAAGTTTCGCTGCATCCAGCATAGTAATACCATCTCTAGGTACCTGTGTATAAGGTCCCTAGAGAATCCCAGGAAAGGCTGCAGCAACATATGAACACACCCTAAAACGTTGTTCCTGTTTTGGGACATGTTCACACTTTCAGTTCTTGTCGTTGACTCCACGGATCCTTTGCGGGATCTGCAATGGTCAATCGGCACTCTGATTGTCTAAAGTAAAAGCTTGTGTCCAGGGCTCAAGCAAATAGAAATCTGGCTTTCATTGATTGATTGTCTTAGGTGTGCAACCCTTTTTCTATCCTAAACTGAAGGAAACAGAAAATCCTCTAACGCAGTTTCCACGCGGCCAAGATAATTGCATGAGACTTGGGTGTTGCAAGACGCCCAAATCTCGCATGAATGTGAACCCCATTCTTTTGATTGCGGTTAAACACGAGTGATTTGTGTGGAATTGGTGCGGATTTCCTGCAGCCAAAAATCGGCATCAACGTTGCACCAAAAACGCATTAAAATCTGCACTATTGGTTCAGATTTGTGGTGGCTTTTGACAAAAATCTGCTCCCAAATCCGCAGTGTAAAAATGCTGTGGGTTTAGGCGTAGATGTGCACCGAAATACGCTGTATGTGAACGCGCACCAAGGCCTCACACGGCCGTATTGCGCCCAAGAACATCTCTTCCCATCAGGTCCGTTCTGCTATCTGATCTTTGTGGCCGAGCAGCGCCATTAGTACACGCTGCGCTATTTCATCCAGGAAAAGGCTGGTCGGAATGCCAGATGGGCCCAATTATGGTCAGTGGGGTCCATTCGGCGCCGGATTTGACAGTTGCAGTATATTCATAGCTCAGCTGATGACAGCGGGGGGGGGGGGGGGGGGTGTTGCGTGTGAACAGGGCCTTATATAACTGCTCTGCATGTGATTTTTGTTTTCTTGACCTATTTGCAAACATTGGTGATGAGGGTGACTTTGTGTGCCTGTAATGTTTGGGCTGATTTATCCTGTTTGTAAGCGAATTAGATGAGGAGTACAAGATTTAGTAACTGAATAGAAATTAACCACTTTTGTTGCACCCGTGTAACTTGTCAAGAAATGTGCATGTGACAGTATCTACAATGTCAAAAAATCCATACCTCAGAAGTTCTTGGAAACTAATGACCCTTCCTCAGCGTGCTTGTAACGTTGATAGAAGTGATTACAAAATCAGAGCAAAAGGATAACTTATTGTGGAGAACTGACCCCTTGTATGGAGGCTCTAGTATCCTGTTGTAGCGCCTCTGGCTTAGATACCAGATATGATACGGACTGGCATGGAGGCTTTAGCACCCTGTTGTACCGCCTCTGGCTTGGATACAAGATGTGATACAGGTGGACATGGAGGCTCTAGTACCCTGTTGTACCATCTCTGGCTTGGATACAAGATGTGATACGGGCAGGCATGGAGGCATACAGGTTCCATATGGAATCCTGCGGCATATCGGTCCACATTTGCAGTAACTGAGCCCCTAGATTGTCAGAACTTGGTGCCCCAGGAGGTCCCATACGTGTTCTATTGGTGATACATCTGGCAGCGGGCAGCCACAGAAGTGTGACAATGTTGTGGGGACATTCCTGTGATCCCCCTGTGTGTGCAGCCAAGCATTAGCCTGCTGGAAACCTCTTGGAAGCCCAGTAACATTGTGTGTGACCTCATGCATCCACTGGTCCCAATACCACCTAAAGCCCCCTGCACACGGGTGGAAATTCCGCGGCGGGATTTCCTGTAGAATTTCCATCCATGCCCGCTGCCATAGGATTGCATTAGATAATGCAATCCTATGCAGACAGTCGCGATTTGACCGTGTAAAAACACGTGCTGTAAACAAATTGAGGCATGTCCTATTACTCTGCAAGCCTCGCAGAAGCCCGCACAGAAACGTCACTACTGACGCGTCAGCTCTGCTCTGGGGTCGGAAACGCTATCTTTTCTCCTTAGGGGAGAGCACCTCGACAGTAAGTGAGGAGACTCCAATGCCATGCACGCTCCTCTGGGCACTATGCTAATGAGGAATATGGAATAAAACCTCCACAGTGCAACCTACGTACATGTGCCAGCTGGGAGAAGGTGAGCCACAGTGGTCACTGCAGGGGCACGGCTCGCAAAATTCTCGCAGTGGGAACCGACCCGGCCGTCTGCAGGAGGCCTATGACCAGTCTCACACAGACATTTGTAAAAACGCCATGTTTTATAGTGTTTTCAAACTCGTTCGACAGCGGTTTTAACGCACCCCATCACCATGGGTAATGTAGTGCATTTAAAAATCGCTGAAATGCACTAAAATGGAACAGATGGTGTTCTAAAAGTGCAGCATTAAAAAATGCCAAGCTAAAACACTCATCTGAGAAGTCCCATTGAAATTAACGGAGGCTTAATACAGCATTCTTAGCGGGTGTTTCAAACTCCTGCTAAACCACTGTAAAGAGTGCCTGTGAGAGCAGCCTAAGAATCTGGTCAGAGCGGCCCCGGTGGCTACAACTCATTGATACGACCATCCAGCTTCTCTCACTCTAATAATGCGCCCCTCTCAGACTCTGGTAACGGGGTGGAATCTCTTCAATTGTATCGTAGAGGCGTCTAGTGGTTAACAAGTGGAAGAAGGTTACTATACACGAGAAACCTCAGAGTCTATGGTGGAACCACTTTTAGGGCCTCGGGGGACAAGACCATTCATCTAATCACCACAACGCTAATCATTGGCATATCTGCCCGAGGTGGAACTGCATGCTAAGTTTTGCAGCAAAATGACAACTTCTTGATTTATTGATTTGTATGTGGATAATAGATTTTTGGCTCTGACAATTCCCATTCCACCGGGAGCAAAGAGCACAAATTTGAAAGCATTTTTTAATATAAGAGCTACATTTCTATTCAAAAGTGAAATCTCCTAAAGTATATCTTAATGGCTGCCTAAATAGACCACCTGCCACACACAAGCTGTGTCAATTATGAAGGCCAGGCACATTGCCCCTTGATCACAGTAGGTGGTGGATGTTGGTGTTGCCCTAACAAGAACCTGTTAATTGGCAGGAGCAGACCCTATTACAGCGTTTCCTGTGATTCCGAGTCTTGGGTGAGGGTTATATACTGTTACATATTATGGAATGCTGTAACGTTACACCGGCACACATTCAGTACCGGGCTCACACCAGCAGGGGGAGAGCGGTGTAAGGAATGAGTTGTGTAATGCACTTCACACATTAGCTTTGTGTTTTGCTTTGATTTTCGTAAGAGGTTAAACGCTGCGCCACTTTCATAATAAAAGTATTCTGAAGCCCAAATATTTTATTGCTGTCTTTATTGAGAAACACCTCTTTCATCACATCACGTCCATCCTGACAGCAAACATGCAGGTTACCCCGCCTGTGTTCCTTGGGACAGGAAGGAGAGTTCTTTAAAAGGCCACCTCCCACCGCTTGACTCCAATGTCTTCCTGTCTTAAACGGACACAGGAGGGGAGTTCTCCGTGCTGTAGATGGAGGCTGCAGGCTGCATAGCGCTACTCACCAGGGTGCAGGGGATCCGGCCAGAGAGGCAGTCTCGCAGCTCCATCCTGAAGTCCGGCACCAGCAGAGGTGAAGGTGCGGCTGCTCTGCGCTCCTGTTCCCCGACATTTAGCGGCGGCCGGCTTCCTAGTATGTAGCATGATGACCTCAAACGACGGCGCAATGATGTCAGACGCAGCGCTGGCGCTTAAAGGCGCCAAATTCAAAAATTTTAAAACCTCCTCCATAATTCTCCGGCTCCTTTTCTGTAAATCGGACGCCATGGACAGCGCTGAGGGAGAAAAGGGGAATGTGCCAACTGTAAGTAGTCCACTTGGACAAAAAGTTGGTAATTTTTGTGAGTTCACACCCGGTATTAGTAATGGCTTCTCCTTTTTAGAAGGAAGCATTAAAAACTAAACAGGAAAAAGAAGATAAAAAGGTGTGCGTTATGCGCCAAAAATTGGCCGATAACTCTAAGAGACCCATTTGCTCAGATTGCACTTCAAAAATCGTGAAAGATTAGCAGCAAAACTTACTACAAGGCATTTGGGAGATGTCCGAGAGGAAGTGCAGGTTCTAAAGGAACAATCCTTTTGACTCCCAGCCAGGGCCGTCGAGGAAAAGAGCCCGCACTAGGGATTACGAGGTCTCTTCAGATGAATCGTCTGAATCGAGTGTTCAGATGAAGTGTCAGTTCCTGCGCCAGAGATAGAAAAAAAATATTACTTCTCTAATTTGGACCTGGAAGAATTAATTTCCACGGTACGAAAGACCATGGAAGTAATGGAAATACCACAAGTCAGATCAGTGCAAGATGAAATGTTCGGGGGTCTCTGAACCTGTCGCAAAAAGAGTTTTTTTTTTTTAATTTTGTTTTAGCCACTCATTCACAGTGATTCTGGATGAGTGGCATAAACCCAGACGGGGTTCCATCATTCAGAAAGAATTTAAAGAGAGACTTTCCTTCTCGACAGAAGATGCCTCTTTCTGGCGTACAATCCCAAAGGTGGATGTACAAGTGGCAAAATTAACAAAGAAAACGGCGCTTCCTGTGAGGATAGTTCCCAACTTAAAGACCCAATTGAGTGAAATATGGAAGGGTTTCTGAAAGGGGTGTGGGAGTACGCTACTACAGTCGTCGTTGAGGCCAACATAGCGGCCACGTCTGTAGCTAGATCCCTATATTTATGGCTCGACCAATTGGAATCCCACTTGAGGATTTCTTCCCTAGAGTTCAAGTGCTTGCCACTAATCAAGAAAGCTACGGCTTTCCTAGCGGATGCGTCAGGGGAACCCGTTAGGTTGGCCGCAAGAAGTGCAGGACTGGGTAACTGTTAGGTGAGCTTTGTGGCTCAGGTCATAGGCGTGAGACCCGACCTCAAAGTCCAAACTATGTACGATTCCCTTCCTGGGAGAGTATCTCTTCGGGGGTAGACCACTTCAGTATTCAGAAAATTGGCTTCAGATTTCCAAAAGCCCCTGGGTACTTAGGGTAATCTCTCTGGGTTACAAAATAGAGCTAGCCTTAAAGTCCCCCGAAAAGTTCTGTATAACACCTCTGCAGTCTCCTGGCCTCCAAGAGCGATTCAGAGGATGGTGTCTTTTAATTTAATTTAATTTAATTTAATTTAGATAGGAGTGGTTGTTCCGGTCCCTGTGCTATAACAGGGCCGAGGTTATTCCCGTTTATTTTTAGTTCCCAAACTTAATGGCTCCTTCTAGAATTATATTGAATCTCAAAGGTTTGAATACACAAGTGAATAACCATACATTAAAAATGGAAATGATACGCTCGACTGTCCCCTTAATTGGTCCCGGTAATGTTATGTGCACAGTAGATTTAAAAGATGCATGCTTTCATATCCCTATCTGTGCAGCATCTCAGAAATGTCTGAGGTTCGCGGTCAACTTAAATATTTATCATTTTCAATTCGTTTGTTTGCCATTCGGCATCTCCTCAGCTCCAAGAATATTTAGAAAGGTCATGATAGAGCCAATTAGTTTCCTTCAAAAAGAAAATATTAGGATCATTCCATACTTAGATGATCTTCTGTTAATCGCGAACAATGAAAACACTGAGGTCCCATTTAGAGCAGACTCTAGATCTCCTAAAAAATTTAGGCTGGATTATCAATCACGAAAAGTCCAGTCTTGTTCCAGAGACCAGAAAAATATTCCTGGGGATCCTTCTGGATTCTAGGAAATGCTGGTCATATTTACCAGAACCTAAAATTTCATATGTTATGGCAGAAATATGGAAATTTAAAAAGAAAAAATACATGTCCGTAAGAGAAGCAATGCACGTCTTAGGCCTAATGACAGCCTGTCTCCCAGCAGTGCCGTGGTCCCAATTTCATTCCAGACTCCTGCAGGAAAAGCTTTTGGCATCTTGAGATCGATCCCAGAATTCCCTGGATGAGAAATTTGAGCTACCACAATGGGTAAAAAAAATCCCTAGTCTGGTGGCTCTTACCCTCAAATCTGAGGAAAGGATTCCAGTGGTCGTTTATCTCCATGCGTCACGGTGACCACGGACGCCAGCAGTTTGGGATGGGGAGCCCAAGTGGCAGGTGAAGCCTTGCAGGGTTCCTGGTCTAGGTTCACTAGCGCCCACTCCTCAAACTTTAGGGAATTAAGGGCAGTTTGGGAGGCCCTGATCAGATCAGAAGACGTAATCTGACTACGGTTTCCTTTCTTTGCCACCAGGGAGGCACCCGGCACCCTTGTCTGCAGCACATGGCGAACAAAATCCTAGTGTGGGCAGAGCCCTGGTAGAGTGGGCCCTCGTCCCCTCCGGAGCCACCAAACTCTGGCTTTATAGGTCTCCTGGATTGCCAATCTGATCCATCTGGCTACGGTATTTTTTTGAGGCTGCCCTGCCTTTATTGGCGCCTTTAAATTGGAGAAAAAAATCTTTTTGAATTCCGAAAGGGTTGAGTACTTTGTAAGTAAACTTTTACTGCTCTACGAACATCCAGGCTATGTAGTCACTGTTCCTTATCGTTACTGAAATTTTGACAAAAGGCAGCGTTATCTCCTGATTCATGTGGAAAGGAAACACGACTTTTGGGAAAAAAAATTAGGGGTATTTTTGAATATTACACGGTCCTCTAGGACCCTTAGATAGGGCTCTTTACTTGATAAAGCCTGTAATTCGGTGACTCTCCTTTTAGAAACCTTCTTATCCACTTATTCTCTGTGTCTAATTTCGACTAGGGCACTGAGGGCTGCCTTCTGTACCCGTAATGTTCTAGGGCTGAGACCTTTATATCTAGCCCTGCCTGCAAGAAATCTAGGCTTTTAACATAATCCGGACGATTTGGGTCCGGACTGTCTGGTTTGTACCAGGTGCAAAATTTTCTCCATACTTTGTAATAGATTTTTGAGGTAACTACTTTCCGACTCCTGAATAAAGTGTCAATCACCTTATCGGAAAGTCCCTGTTTCTTTAGCCTCTTCCAATCAGCAGCCAGGCCGTCAATTTTGGCCAGTGGATTCTCTGAAACAGCACTGGGCCCTGGGATAGGAGATCTTCTCTGAGGGGCCTCGATTAGATCAGATTTGCAAAGCAGCAACCTGGTCCAGTATTAATACCTTTGCAAAACATTATAGACTAGATCTCCATTGAAATGGAGAACTGGCCTTCGGGCGAAAAGTGCTCTAGGCAGTGGTGCCCCACCCTAACATCTGATGATTTGGTATACCTCCATGTATGCTGTCAGGATGGCCCTGATGGAAAGACAAGAATTATTTCTTACCGATCATTCCTTTTCCATGAGTCCATCATGACAGCACATGCTTTCCCACCCTTGTACGATTTATAATGCATGTACATATATTGATGTCATTTAGTGATCATAACAAAAAAAAAAAAAAAAAACTGTTGGGCCACGTATCCATTGTGATGATTTGGAAGTCACTGTAGTCAAGCGGTGGGAGGTGGCTTTTTAAAGAATTCTCCTTGTCCCAAGGAACACAGGCGGGGCAGCCTACATGTGTGCTGTCAGGATGGACTCATGGAAAAGAAGTTATCAGTAAGAAATAATTCTTGTGTTTCTCAGTATGTTCACTTCTACCAGCTGACACCGCTGTGTGAAGCCGGTGTCTCCTAGATGCACACAGCCTTTACTAAGGGTGGAGCATGTCTGGCCAGTCCTACGCACAGGACTGAAATGTTCATGTCCATCAAATTGAGGTAGGGAGGAAAAGCTGCCCGGAAGCTGCCCAGTTGACTCCGCTTTGTTCTTGACTCCTCTATAGACTGTGTTCTTTGAAGCTTCAGTGTTCCAGAGTAAAATCTACCAGTTTGTAACTGCAGATCCCGTTGGTATTTAGTGCTGGCCGTGGTTGGACCACATTACCCTCCTAACATTTAACCATTTTACTACGTGCCAGTTCTTTGGTCGGTCTGAAACTCTTGTTTGTTCCAGTTTCAACTGAAAGGTATGTTGATGAAAACATGCAATAAATTGGAGGGGAAAAACCAACCCTGAATACTGTCTTTAGAGTAGCTGCTCTTATTAGTTCTGTCTTTATGGAACATGCGTGTAATTTTGACTATTCTGCTGTGGTTAGCATTTACATTCCCTTGTCCTGGTCTTCAGACAGCTGTCAGATCTGTGAGCGTGTGATGTATGACATGTTCCACATGGCTTGTACAGTGTGTCACATGTAAGGGAAGGCATTGGTAGAATACTTATTGTCACAAGGGGGATTATCAGACTATGAAGTATTGAATAGAAGCATCTAACCACAGCTTATTAACCCCTCCCTGCTGCAACCCTTTTTATCTATTTTCCTTTTTCTTTCCCCACTTTGAAAAAAAAAATCAAGTTGTGATTACTTATTTATTTTGAGCTACATAGCAACATAAGGCCTTTTTTTATTTTATTTTTTTTACTGGATGACTTGTATTTTCAATGGTACTATTTAATATGCCATATAATGTATTAGAAAAATTTTTTTAAACTCTCCATGTGGAGTAAAACTTCAACATTTTGGGTCAGTGCAGTCAGTGATATGAAAATTATAGTTTAAAAAAAAAATTGGTACTATTTTGGGGTACATACAGGTGTGATTTATTTATTTATTTTGATCATTCCTTTTTATGAAATTTCTTCCTCGAGACGAAGTAGCCAAAAAAAAACAAAACGTATTTCTGTCATTCCTCTTTGTTTTTATTTCTTTGAGTCTTTTCATTGTGGGATGAATATTGTGATTATTTTATTTGGACTTTTCTAGGAACAGCAATAACGTAACTCTTTTGACATGCCAACTTGGAAAAGAGTTAAAATATTTAAAGCTGACTAAACGTTATTCTTATTTTTACATTTGAACTGGCAGTTGTACAGTATATCCTACATTTGCAGGCATTAAATTAAGCCGTGCCACTGGCAGGACCTAATAGGAAGACCTATATGGCAGGCTTCCATGGCAACTGAATGGTAGCCACAATCTTTGCTGACGGCGGGGAGCTTCTTTCCTCTGTTAAGCCATTTAAGTGCTGCAGTCACTACTAACAGCACAATCTAAAGGGTTAATGGTCAGGATCGGTTCTATCTCCGATCCCAGCAATTGCAGTAGGGTCTGAGCTGTACGGAGCAGGCCTGGCTCCTGAACCCACTCCATACAGTGTCACCCGACTTGTGCTGTACATGTATTGTGCTTGTCAGGAAGAGGTTAAATTGCACATATAGGTAAGAACAATAGTAAGGGCAGAATGTTTGATTATATAATTTTTCTCCTTGGATGATTTGGCATGAAGAACTCAGAATGATGCAAGACTTTCTATTCACAAAGCGATGGACAATCCACAAGTAAGAGACAGTTCTGTAGAGAAGTATGGTGTGATACAGATTAACTCTTTCCAATCCAATTTATATTCTGGTTTTCCTAGGGGGCTTACTCTTTTTCTTCTGTTATACAACGGCGCTATCTGCTGGCTAAAGCCAGTACTGCATGAGGTGACACGTTGGATGGGCTCCGACAGCCGAGAGGCTGGCAATATACAGTAAGAGAACCCCGACGGATGTCTTCCAACATCAGAACTGTACAGCCTTAAATCATAAGGTCTTCAGAGGTCAGACAGTGGATTAGAAAGGGTTAATACGGTCTCCTATTCGGGAGCGACTATCATTCGCTGCTTTGGTGTTTATGGAAAGAGCTGGAAGGACCGTGACCTATTTATTTTTTGCTTATATTTCTGTAAATTTTTTTTTTTCTTTAGTTATTTCCCAAAAGGGAACCTTAAAACCGCATCCAGTCTTTATGATGTGACATTTTTGCAATGAATCTTGGGTGACTTTTTGTCCATGAGCCTTAAATAGGTTGAACCTCTGTGAGAATGCAGAACTCGGGGAAATCAGCTGCCCGCCCTGAGTCCTGCGCTCGGAACCTCCAGCAACCTCCAATTTTAATTTTTATGTTTGGCCCCCCCCCCCCCCCCCCCCCCCCCCCATGGCAAAAAAAAAAAAAACTGTAGGTCTGCCAGGCTGGTAATTGGTCTTATGAATAAGGGGATGCCATCTTGGCATTACCCCATGAAACTAAAAGTCCACCCTTTTTAAATGCCTTTTTTTTTTTTAAATCTAAATTTGCAGAATTTTGGCACATGCCTCCCACTGTAAGGAGATCGGCAAATAAAACGCAGCTCTGAGTGGCTGGGGAAGGAGTTCTACTTGACTGGCGTTACCTGTATGGTCACACGTTGCAGATCTAGGTGTGGATCCGCACCAAAATCTGCAATATATTTTATGCTGCGGAATTTGTTGTGGATCCGCACCAAAAAAAAAAACACAATCAAAATCTGCACAGTTTGTTCTGCCTTTTGATGCAAATCAGCAGATCTCACCCTTATTGTGAAATTTGGAACTCCTTTTTTGGTATGGAGTTTTCACTGTGAAAAGTCCGCACAAATCCTGCTACGTGAGAACGTACCCTACACTTGAGTGTAGTGACCTCTTGCTTTTGTTCTGCCATGTTATACCATTATGCTCGTCTGCTGTGATTGGTAGCAATCCCTTGGAGCCAAGTATAACCTCAACACAAATTCCCCAATTGAAAGGCCTTGGTAATTTGTTCTGGCAGCACTAAAGACTCCTGGTATGAATATCCTCTTTAGAAGCCAAGACAAGCTGACAGATCTAATGTGGCTCTTATATTCTGGACTGATGGTACCTGAAGTCACTCCAGAGCTGGCCAATGAAAGTGAGAGGATGAAATGATAACCGCCATACAATCATTCTGACAGCGTAACAATGCCAGCAGCTGAGTAATGGCCGGTCGCGTACTTAAAGGGAACCTAGCGACATATTGCTGCCCTAGTATGATATATATTGGCAGGTGCTCTGGCTATACTAAGCTGTACCACATTGTTTTACAGAAGTCTTTGGGCTGCTTTCACACCTGCATGCGGGGCTCAGCTCAGGGTTTCTGCGTCTCTGCTTGGTTTTTGTAGGAGAGAGACTGAAATAAAACGGATAACCCTGAACTTGTCCCTTGTCTTCTGCATCCAGCTGTTCCCCGCTCAGAGCGCCCGGCTGTTATCCAGCTGGGCACTCTGAGCGGGGTATGAAGAAGGCAGCTGGACCGCTCTGTTCTTCATACCCCGCCTGTGTTCAGGGAGGAGGATACAGCAGAAACCATAGTATCTGCTATATACCGCTGTGAATACCTGATAAGGCTCCTCACTCTGAAAGACAATAATGAGCGACGGCTTAACGAAAACTGCACGATGTTGGGGCAGTGAGACACAGTGATTATTGCTCAAAAGACGGCTTTTGAGCTATTCCATCTAAAAGAATGGGTTTCATATTGGCGCATCTCTCAACACAAAAATCTCTGCCTTGTGAAACCGACCGATGTAAACTGTTCGAATGAGCGGAGTTGGTCCTCACTCGCTCGTGCAAACGTTAAATCACTGTGTAAAAGGAGTCTAACTGGACACCCCCTTTACGGAGATGAGCTTGGAAGGGTGGCTTTTATATGCTAGGGAAACCGTTCACTGCGTTAGCCACGGCCGGATTGTCGCCTCGGATAACGCAATGAGCTATTGCCCGTGGACAGGATGCAAAAATCCACATATCAATGCAATGCAAAAATCCAGGTCATTTCACAGGATTCACCTGCTTTTTCCTTCTCTGCAATTATAGTGCAGTGTAATAATGGCACCGTTCGATTATGCCGGCTGGGACAGCTTGAGCCTGCTGACAGGTTGCCTTTTAAAAAGGTCACGGTTTGACTACTATGGGTCCATGTGCTAGCAGTCTAGTCTGTTGTGGACTCGGACAGCGCACGGACTAAGAATTTGTGAGGCACACTGTGGGAACTAGAATATGTTGGCCAAATAAAATCATAAAAAATATATTTTGAAAAACTTAGAACCACCCGTGCAACTTGCATCAGAGCTAAATAATGCGCAAGAAACCTATAAAACGAATTTTGCTTTTTCTTTAAGCCCAATTAAGTTATAAGGACGGGGCTTTCCTCTATCGGCCTGAGTGAAAAGCCCCTGACTGATAGCATCTCGTGGTCTAGATCCCCCAGGCCAACCCTTACATTCATGGCTGTTTATATGAATGTAATGGCCCATTTAGATATAACGAGAATTGCTCAAAAATTGCTCTAAGTAGTCTTTTGAGTGATACTCGTTGCGTCTAAATGCACTGACATCGTGCAGTTTTCATGCATGAGTCGTTGATCGCTCACATAAGTTTTCTTGAATTGAGCAATCAGCTTTTATCAGCGCAACCGACTCCGCTGATAAGATTCTCTGTGCCTGTGTCCTGCTATGAATTCACGGCGGGGCACGGGTTGTAAGCCTGCAGAATAACACAGCTGTTTGCTTATGCAAAACGGCTGTATTCTATTAGCGGACCTGGCTGTGTTCCGCTCCGGCTGCATAACCGTATAGTAGCTACTTGGCCACTATAAAGTATGCAAAGATCACTCAAAACTGTCGCTCAAACTGTCATTTGGGTGTGTCTTGACCGATCCTCTGTCAGTGTAAATGGGCTCTAATACTACATATCCGTGATAGAATGCGCCGCCTCCACCTTGGTCTTGACGTTTAGCATGAGAACTATGCAGGATGAACAGTCATGTATGTGACAGCTGTCACTCTTGGTAAAGCCTGTAACATCCACTCTTGGTATGCTGAACATGCATATTCTGTCTGTATGTTACGTTTCTGCCTGTAATGGCCATATATTTATGACTGTTTTACATTATGTCTATTTGGCTGTGCAAAGTTTTTGTTTGGCAGCCCGCCCTTTCCCAAACAGCCCCCTAGGCGGATGCCTACTTGGTCAACACTTCATCTTGACCATAGTAACGTCACGGGACCGGAAATGCCCCACACTCGCTTAAAAGTAGTATGATTTATGCCTTTTAATAACTTCTGTTCTTTGATAGTTTAGGCTGGCAAAAAAAAAATGCCAACCAAGCATTTAATTCTGGGCAAGTCCTTCAGCTGCTGTTTAATCAATGCATTTCAACAGTAAATGGATTGATGGACTGTATGCGGTCAGGAGCCAGCTGTACAGCCGTCTGCTCTAATTCACTCTCCAAATAGTTATGGATTAGAAGGTGCGGAGCTGATTGACCATGTTTATCATCGTCCGCGACGAGGTATGTGGACAACATTGGCGTGCCTTTGTTTGATGTCGCCGACTCCTAAGTCTCGTCCCTTTTCTGTGGCTCTGCAGGAGTTAAGACTTGTTACATAGCACAGGATTTCCATATGAGTGCCTGCGAGAGTTTGGCTTTAGAAGGCAGGACTATTAATAGAGATTCAGCAGCCTCGCTGGGCAGGTCTAGTTTCAGAATCTAGCTGACTTAACTGTGCAAAGCCATTTCACCCCTGCTGGATGGGGGATACTGCTTCCCTTCTTGGGCGCTGTTGGTCGGAAGGAACGGAGGCATTTTCTTGAGCCATTGTTTGGGGGATGTTCATGGGTGAAGAGTGGTGAAAGCATGACTGAGGATACAGGTATTGTACATTCACATTACTCTATATATGTTTGCTTGATTAGAGTGCTACGTCATCGGTGAACTGATTTTTGTAGTTTTCATTTGTTGTTGCACCTCCGAGAAGATCAAGTTATAAATACGGGCTGACTATGGCTTCCGAATATCTAGAGTCCTCTTGGCCCACGAGCCCTTCCCCAGTGACAACTGTTTAAACTCATTGGAATATCTCCTATTGTGGTGGGAACAGGGTTCTGCGTAAGGGTACAGGTCGAGCCTTGGGCACATTCCTAGGCACACTCGGCATTGAGCACACACTATCCATAGCTTTCCCCTAGTTTATTAATCGTATGGGTTTTGCAGATGTGAGCTCCTCCAAAGTTCTGTCCTCTTTCTCTGCATCTTCTACTAATCAAAGGTTTGGAAGAATATAAAAAATTAATTAGAAGTTGTTTTTTTTTTTTTATGACTTGCATCTATCTTGCTCTCTCCATTTATATGGGACTTGTAGGAAAAGTAAAATTAGAATGCTTTCTACTGATGTTACATTTGCTGGCAGAATGGCTGCTTATGTCAAAATAGCATCTTGAAAGCAGAGCGTTCTGTATCCGTCAGCAAAATACGGCACACCAAAAGAACTCTTTATAAAGTCAAGGGGTGTAGAAATGGAAAAAAACACTATCTTTTTACCTGGGGCCTCCGGACTGGCACTTTTTTTTTGTAATCAGTTGAGTGATTTGGTTTCTCCAATGGTGCCACCTTCCAGATATCATGGTCTACCATGAAACTGTTGTCCATATACGTGACGGTTAAATAAGCTATCCTAAATATGATCTGCTCTGTTGGTTGGACAGCTTCTCTTCAGTAGTTGTAAATGATGCCGGAAAAAAACATGTAGAGAAGTGTAGATCTACTATATCGCCTACAATGTAGTCCGTTTCCACGGGTGGAACTAACTTATATTGTGGGAAATTGCTAACTTTGTAACAAGCGTTCTAAGAGACTGCTTGTCATACGGTGGTCAAGTCTTGAGCGTTGATAAACTTATTTTCACTTTTATAGTCAAAAGAAAGCTATAAGCATCCAAAATGGAAACAAAGTAATGTCAGCAAGAAGGGAGGAAGGATCTAGAACACTGGCCATAGCTGTCAGTGAAACAAATGTTCCTTCATTAAAGATGCAGCAGCTTCTAGCTTGACTGTTGGCTGACCAACTAATATGTATGGAGGAGTCCCCTATAATGTTGGGTGGGGAGGAAAGAGAGATGGGTCGAACACTTTGAGAACAAAAGTGTTGAGCATGTCGAAATCCAAAAGAGATACAATTATTGCTAGAAGAATCTGAAGGGCTTACTCCCCTCTTATTAATGAGAACACATACGTTCTAGGTCATGAAATGAGTATATTGGTGAGGAGCAGTTGTGTATAGCCACAACCATCTTGAGGGGGCTATTTTTGTTCTGAGAGGGGCCAACTAAGAGGCTACTATAAACCTAGTGTTGTATTGCACTAACATTCTGAGTTTGAAGACTGCTTGTAAATGGCCTCTTGCATAGAGAATTGTAGGTTTGAGTGACATTGATTTGCACTTCTTGGACTGATCCACTCCTGTGTGTGAATGCGAACCCTAAGTAGTTGTCAGATGGAGATAGAGATATAGATATATTTATATATTCTTATTTCATACATTTCTTTTTTTTTTTATTTTAATTTTCGGAAGCTCTTGCAAGGCTTGGCTAATTAGTCATGAGAATGTGGAAGGGCGTGGAGCCATGGTTCTATGTATGTAATCCTCACACAGTGCTGCAACTTTTTCTTTCTTGACTTTATTATACATTGACATATACCATCGTCTGAAATTTTATTGAAAACAAGCCTTTCCCAATGTGAAATGCCACTTATATGATGAATGATGGATTTCGGGTTGTATTTTTCCCTCCTGCTCGTTAATGACTGTGTGAGCTTGCTGTCTCAAAAATGACAGTCATTTAGTGCAGAAATTGCATTACTTTTACTTATATGTATGTTGGCAATGTCTGACAGACTAAACTATAAAGGTGGTTGCAGACATGAAATCTTGTCAATGGATTGATGGCTGATCTCATGTTTGCTGTGCCTGCCCATTGGTCATGGGGTTGTGGCTGGGAGAAAAGAAGGGTTGGGCAGGTTCAATTGTTCATGTGATGTGTTTTTTTTTTTTTTTTCTTCTCTCCTAAACTGGGGAAGTTGCCAGAGCCAGACGTGTCATTACATCTACTTTTACTTCATTGGTAATATGCCACACACAACCTGTATGCCTCCATGGCCGTCCGTATCACATCTTACATCCAAACTAGAGCTATATGTGTGTGATATCAATTCTCCTTAAAGGAGTTGTCCCACTTCTAGTTGTTCACTGCAGGAAGCATTCAGCTCCATTATATTGTGCAAAGGCTCCGTTTGGAACTGCAGGCTAAGTACCATTTGCTGCAGTATTACTCAGCCTGCAGTACCCACCCGGGCCACTGCATAATGTATGGAGCTGTTTGATTCCTGCTAGAAGTGGGACAACCCCTTTTAAGGTTCATCAGAGCTACCTGTTTGAGTCCTACAGATTTTTGCTCGATTGTGAAAGGCAAGAAGTATATCGGTCTGCATTAATTGTGTGATATATCTTCATAGAGCTTTTAAAATCTTCTAATTTCCCCCCAGAAAGAGTTGTGAATGTGTTTTAAATGATGACTAAGACCATAATGGGTGCATTGAATGTAAAGAAAAAAACAATTAACTGTTCTTATTAGGTAGGGAGAGCCTTTAATTGATGCAATTCATGAGTGCATACCTGTTCACCTGTGCTTGTTCAGGTAATTTTGTGGGTGTACAGGTCCAAATTGTAGAACAAGAATCTGTCGTCCCTCCCGTAATGTAACCTGATGTGACCGCACATTGAAGAGGAGCCCAGCCCTGAAGTCTGCTCTCGTATTTAGCTTCCTATGTCTGGCACGTCTGTTTTGAAGGTGGCAACGGGCCGCTTACTTACTGTTAAGGGCTCCCACCGACTTGCGTTTTTTTTTTTAACGCAAGTAGGTAGGAGCCCAAAGGGTATTTTCCCACTACTAAAAGGTGTTGTGCAGTTTCTGACCTGACATGCACTATATGTGGAAAAAGGACGAATTTTAACAAATCTGATTAGTTGTATTTACAACTTTGTATGCCTATAGGATCTGTGTTTGTGTGCAGACTGTGCGTTGTGCTGTCACTTTTCTGTGTCGGCGTGATCTCGTACACTTGGTACCCTTTTGCTCCTCCAGAGAGGACATGCATGGGGAATGGAGTCTTGGGAGAATTTTTTTGTCCGCCTATGGAGAACAAATACTAGGCACTGGACTATGGAGGGAAGAGCCAGTAGGCCACACATGTGTGACCATCCATCCAAGTGCCACTGGTGGATGTTCCCACTGACAGTGGGTTTAATAAACCTAATAATTGTCACTTTTTAATCATTTGACTTGTCTATTCTCAGGCTAGATCATCCAGTATTGGATCGGTGGGGTCTAACTCCCGCCACCCTGTCAATCAACTATTAGAAGGAACCACAGCGCTTGGATAAGTGCTGTGACCTCTTTTTTTGGGGCCTGCGACATCATGCTAATCGATCATATGGTCGTTCCGCAGCTTATTCCCATTCAAATGAATGAAACTAAGCTGCAATAGCAATTACCGTCACTGCACAATGAATGAGGCTTTACTCGGTATATAGTGAAATGTTACCACGGCACTCACCTGAGTGGCCACTTGAACCCACTTATCAACTGAGTTGCTCCCCCTCCCAATCTGGGATTGAGGCCCTATCCTTAGAGTAGGGCGTCAGTATTAAACTCCAGGAAAAAGTACTTAACATCAATGGTGGGATGAGGAATGACCCTTAAAGCTTATTCACACTTCTTAGGCACACTTCTGTCCGTGTGATGTCCAACGCATGTCCATGTGCTGTCTTAGCGCAGAGACAGTGGACATTGCATGTCCTACTCATTAGGGGTCCATGTAAAAAAAAAAAATAAATCACGTATGTAAAAGCCCATTCAAGTTAATGGGTTTATGTATTTGTCAGTGTGCAAAAATGCTATAAAATATTATTTTTGCATATCTAGAGGAGCCGAGGGATGTAACGTATGTGCTAAGAAGATTGTAGAGTGTTCTTTTTTTTTTTTTCCCCTTGTTTAACTTTGAGTTGTTGAAATAATAACTGGACTGTAGAGCTTCGCCAAATACCACATTCTGTTGTGGGAAAAGATACATGGCTGTCGGCTATAGCTGTCTGTGAGAAAAGGACTCCATTGTCCTCAGAACTTGTATAATGAGGGTGAAGTGTTGCTCGGTCCGTGTGATGCTGCCACATATGGTTACATTTTGCTATCTTTCCGAAAACCTTGAAATGAATATTCGACTATAGTGTTACTAAAACTAATGTGGATGTAATCTCTTGGCTCGCTGATCGACTGATTTAGTGGCCTTCCTGTTATCGGTCATTTCAGGTTGAGGGGGACGGTGACTAATAGGAAGTACAGAAAATTATCTGCACCTGTTATCACTACTGGAAACGGTGACCTACATATGTGTGTGATTAGGATTAGCAGCTCTTGAGTTGGCTATCATCACTATTTGCTCATTTCGAGCGATCGTAGTGATGAAAAGGTCGATAAGGCTATTGATGATCCCGATTGATCACGACGACGTTGCTAGTGTTGATTGCTTTTGACATTTGCACAAGGAATCATTGGCTAATGTATAGCTCTTGTGGGTAATGATGCTCCTCGGTGTGCAGTTGCTCTTCTCTGCCGTCACATGGATTCAATTTTTGAGCCTCTGAGCAGTCTGGGATAGTATTTAAAATACCTCATGTGTGTTATATGTTCACCTAGTAAATGGGTTCTCCGTTATACATGTCTTCCTGTCATCTGTCTGGTGGCAAATTCCCTTTTAAGGTGTTGCCTAGAACATGTCCCTTTACAGTGTGACCGAGCAGTATAGCGGAAAGTTAAGGATGATACAGCTAATACCGCAATGGCCATGTGACCAATGGATGTGTCATCACTGGACTAAGAAGAGTCCACAACGCTGCAGACCCTACAGACAGCTGATCGGCAAGGGTGCCTGGGGTCGGACCCCAACTGATCTGATGTTGACCTATCCGGAGGCTAGGTCATCAGTATTTTAGTTCTTAAACTCCTTTTAAGCATATGCTCACTTCAGTTGACTTTAGTCCCAAAAAGCCTCCTTTTTAAATGTTGAAGCCTGCTCTCACGGCAGACATTGCATGTTTTGTTATAGGGATGTATGCTCAAAATGTGATGCAGTATTGTTATATGCTACACAACAGCATTAAATCAGTGATCTCAGAATGGTCACTGAAGTCAATCGCCTTCTGAAAATGGGGCAGTTACTTTTTAACTTTATACAATATGAAAACTTTGCTGAGATCCAATTCTAACAGTTTTCCTTTTATATTGTTAATAATCTTTTCAAACAGACCAAAAACATGGTGGCAAGAATGGGAAAAAGGAAGGCCTGTCCGGCAGCTCCTTCTTTACCTGGTTTATGGTTATCGCTCTACTAGGTGTCTGGACGTCGGTTGCGGTCGTGTGGTTTGATCTTGTAGACTATGAAGAATTTCTAGGTAAGCATTCAAGTTATTCGGCTTTCTTGATCACACATTACAGTAAAAATGTTATACATGTTATGTAATCAAAACTTTTTTTGGTTTACTGATGTTTAACTTTTTCCTATGCTTTTTTTTATTTGTCTGTATGGTAGAAGGGAGTTTAAACATTATTTTCTGTGGTGTTGCCTACCTGCTAGAATGTACACACTGTTTTGGGAGGACATACCCTTTTACATAAAGTTTTAATCTTCAAGTAAAAACTTAAAATTTAGACTTTGGCTGAACGAGGGTCCGTCTTAACCCATGGTACTTGAGTACACGGTTTCAAGATCTTGGTGGATAGCATTTATTCTTCCTTCCAGCTTCCATCATAGTAATGTTATGCTTGTCCCTTTCCTCATTATAAGGAATTGTACCTTTTGCTGGAGGTTGAGGTTTGGCTATGGTCTGGCGGATGCTGGTAGGAAGAACAGACCCCATTACAGCAAAACTCCTTGTAAGCGAGAGTTACTGTATATTCCGGCGTATAAGGCGACGGGGTGTATAAGACGACCCCCCCAACTGTCACCTTATACGCCGGGAATACAGTGGAGCAAAAAAAAAAAATCATTACTCACCTCCCCCGGCGTTCTGCGGCGCTGCTGCAGGACGTCGCTCCCTCCTGGTCCGCGGCAGAGCATTGCTTTCTGGACGCAGGGCTTGAAATCCCCGCCTCCAGAAAGCTAATACTGTGATTGCCTAACACACGCCGTCAGCCAATTACAGCCATTCAATGACATCATTGAATGGCTGTGATTGGCTGAAGGCACGTGTGTTTTAGCCAATCACAGCCATTCAATAACATCATTGAATGGCTGTGATTGGGTAAAACACACGTGCCTTCAGCCAATCACAGCCATTCAATAACATCATTGAATGGCTGTGATTGGGTAACACACGTGCGCCTTCAGCCAATCGCAGCCATTCAATGATGTCATTGAATGGCTGTGATTGGCTGATGGCGTGTGTTAGCCATTCACAGTATTAGCTTTCTGGAGGCGGGGATTTCAAGCCCTGCGTCCAGAAAGCAATGCTCTGCCGGGGACCAGGAGGGAGCGACAGCCTGCAGCAGCGCCGCAGAACGCCGGGGGATGTGAGTAATGATTTTTTTTTTTTTTTGACACTTTCTTTTTTTTGTATTACCGGCGTATAAGACGACCCCCGACTTCAGAGCAGATTTTTTGGGGTTCAAAAGTCGTCTTATACGCCGATATATACGGTAGATGGGTTGGCAATAGACTTGGGGCAAAACTGTATTTTCTCTCTTAAGGATGGTTTCACACACAGGTTTCTGTGGCAGTTTTTCATGCTGTTTTTTTGAGTTTAAGCCGTAAGTGAGTTCAAAAGATGCAGAAAATATAAAGAGGCCTTGTATGGTACTTCCTCCTATATGCACTTCTGGCTTTAGCTCGAAAAACGTCATTAAAAACCGCCACGTAAGCCTGTGTGTGAAACCAACCTTAAAGAAGTTTTAAACTATTGATGGCCTATCCTTGTAATAGGTCATCAATAGCAGATTGGCGTGGGTCCCTCCCCAAGTATCCTGCTGATCAACTTTTCTGTGGTTCAGTGTGCTAGTGCAAAGAGCTGAGTTCTGCAGGAAGCATACAGCCCTGTTTCCACTTCAGTGACCTGTTTTGGTATTGCAGGCTGAGTTCCCATTAATTTCAATGGAAACTTGGCCTGCAATGCCCAGGCAAGCCACTGCAGTGGGAACAGGGCTGTCTTCCTTCAGAAATCTGCCCAATGCATGAACAGTTTCTTGTCAGGAGTCTCAGACAGTGGTTCCCTACCAATATTTCTGAGGATACGCCATCAATAGTTTACAGCTGGGTAACCGTTTTTAAGGCTGTTCTTCATTGAAATAGATATAGTCAATACAGGAGTACAAAGGGTGACTTCCCTCCTTGTTAACCGTGTCTTTATATATCACACATTTCTTCTGTTGGATACTCAACTGATCTGTCTACATTCACTGGAAGGATTTTTGATATTTCTTGTTGTGTTGAGCACATACTGTGAAGCTTAGCACTAAAACTGATTCCAAGGCAATCTTCCACAGAGAGTACTTGTAGCCTGCGGTTTGGCCATGTTTTCTGCTCCGTTAACAGTAGTTTTTTACATAAGGGCCCTCCTGTGAATATAGATAATATGTAATTGGATAAGGTTGTCAGTTTCTCTCTGGTTATGAGTAACATATATACGTATCTCTATATTTTTATCACACATGCAGCCAAGGCAAAGGATTTCCGTTATAACTTGTCAGAGGCTCTTCAAGGTAGGATTGCTTAGCAAGAACATTCCACTTTTTCCCATCGTTGGACCTTTGGCAGGTCTATTCTAGATCATGAGTGCTTCCCTCCCACCTCCTTCTACATGGTCTTCTCTCAATCATATTCTCTTTTTTAAAATATTCCAACAAGTTGGGAACAAAGTACAAACCTTCTTAGTTTTGTCTTTATTCCATTTTGGTTTTCTATTTTGAAGTTCCTCAATGTTTTTATATTGGGAGATGAGTTATAAGACGGCTCAGTTGCTTTAATATGCTGCTGTAATCAAGACCGCATTTGAAGTAAGAGCCCCAACAGCTGCATATCTTTTCTCTATGCTTTACAGCCCTGTAAGCGGAGCATGTTAAATTTCTACTGTTCCTGCGCTGTATAGTTCTTGGGTCCAAATTTGATTAATTTCTTATCTCGATAGAGATTGAAGCTTCATTTCACTGATGGCCCAGCTCCAAATCCTTGACAGTTAAATCCTACAAATATGGCTGCCTTGAGAGACTACATGATAATGGAACGCTATGCGGTTGGCTTCTCATTCAACTCCTTTTCCCTCATGGAGGTCCAGAAACCTACATAGATAGTGCTCCAACCTCTGTAGATATCTAAAGAACATAGAATTTGTGACCTATTTCATGTTAAAAACATAATTTCAAGAGTAGACATTCTCTTAAGGGTTAGCCCTGCTTAGACACAGTTTAAAGGGGAGGGCAAGGACTCCCCAGTTTGGAGTGCCACCACTAGTGTTAGCAATAGATAGATTTACTCCTCTTGCCATTGCTACATCCAGCATTGTGTGTGTATATCTGCTGTAATGTCTTCTATGTTATATGCCTATCCCTGCATGTAGCCGTTGGCACAAGGACCTTCTTTGTTTACATTGCTGGCTGCGTCCGAGGACCCTGCGGGCATCGGTGGGCTAATACTCTGGATTACCTGCAGTTATTTCCGAGTTGATGTTACTATGAACGGTTTCTTGAAGAGAATTCTCTTCTGCTTGTTTTCTACAGAAATTCTTCACCTGACCAGCCCGCTGTATTTGCACATGGTTCTTTGTAGCAGCTGGCTTAAGGCCGGTTCCACATCTACGTTGGAACCTCCAGCCGGAGGTTCCGTGTCAGATCTTTTCTTCCGTCCAAATGTTGGGCGGAAAGCAAATGGACCCCATTATAGTCAATGTGGCCGCCTGGTGCTGTTCAGTTCCGTCCAGAGACTGAGCTGTTCCGCCACTGGGATTCGCCTTTTCTGCTCACCGAACGAAGCAGTAGAGCGGAAGCCTGAGATTGCCAGCAGACACAGCACAGGAATGTCTTCTATTGTAAATTGTAGCGTTTTTAGTATACAGTCATTTGTTGAATTGTGAAAGAGGAATCTTATTTTTACTTTTTTTTTTATATGAAAATCAGTTTCTGTGAAAATGGGGCACTTTTTTTTTTTTTTCTTTTTTATATATAGATTTCCCCCCTTTTTAAAGGAACACTAAACCTAAAAATGAAGAAAAATATTCCCCAGTGTTTTATAGCGAAAATATGCAAAAAATACTGAACAAACACGGTTGTAGGAATCTTGAAAGAAATAAGGATGTCAATTTCTTCCAGCCAGAATCAGATATAACTCAGTAAAAAATTCCTCCTGCGCTCTTAATCGGGGTTTTTTGCAAACCAAAAGGGAAACTAAAAAGTCTCCACAATGAGGAAAATATATTTAATTGTACAATAAGTACATAAAAAACATAAGACTAATAAAAATTCTTGCAACGCGTTTCGGCACTATACCAGTGCCTTTTTCAAGCATGACACATTAAAACAAAGCATCTCTATTTATAGGATTACTTACATTTAGTAGTCACGGAGTCCGGAGCCTGCATCGTGGGACGCCAGTCTCCCCCTCGCTGACGTATTGATCAAGCGTCGGGTAGTTAAATATGACGGTACGATAAAGTTACGTCATTTACGTAGCTACGCAAAAACTTACGCAGTTTACGTAGCGGTGTCCGTACGTGCTGAGATCCGGACTCCGGCTAGTAAAAAATGTATTAAAACTGTGCTAAATAGCAATATACTTACAATCATGTATAATAAATCAATACATATTATTAAATTACAGTTTTTTCTCTCAAAACTCTATTAATAAATTATCCATCTCCATAATTATAATATGTATATAATAAACCTAGCATTATTCCCATTCTTAATAACAACTATATAAATAGACATGAAGGAAATATTTTTTTACAGATAAATATACTAATAAAAGGATAAATACATGTCAAACTACTGTTATAATATGCATAATCTCTACTTATATCTACCAAGTAGTAATTAAAACCAGCTGTTATAAAAAGAGTGGAAAACCAATATCCCCTTCGGTCAGTTCAGGAGGATACGCAGAAATTGTTCCTCGACAAGTATGTATTCATCCCAAGCACTAATTTTAAAGGAGCGATTCAAAAATAAAGGGTACCCTCCTGAACTGATCGAAGCCGCTTACCATAAAGCTAGTATAGATTCAAATCATATAGAAAAAACCCAGAAGAAAAAAGATAAATTTGATACCCAAAAGAATGTTTTATTTGTCACAAAATACAATACACAGCATAATCTCATAGAAAAAATTATTAATAAAAATTGGGAAATCTCAATGAGAGACCCAATACTTCATAGAGAAATTCAGAATAAACCGAAAATCGTCTACCGTAGGAATAAAACTCTACAAAACGCATTAGCTCCCTCAAATCCGGTAAAAAAATTCCAGAATAAAAAACACAGCATACCCACAACGGTTGGAGTGTATAAATGTGGAAGAAAGCGCTGCAAGTGTTGCGACAGTATTGGACAAGGAAGGAAAGAGGTTTATTGTAAAAGACAAAAGAAAAATATAAAAATAAACCAATTCCTTAATTGTTCCCGCTTTATAATCTACTTAATAGAATGCCCATGTAGATTGCAATACATTGGTCGCACTACTAACACTCTAAGTTCCAGATTAAACCAACATAGATTTAATATATCTGTGGGTTATATGAAACATAGTGTTTCACGGCACTTTGCAACAGAACATCAAAAAAACCCCAAGGATTTGCGCATCACACCACTGGAACATATCCGCAACCATTCTTTTGCACAATTAAAAGCCAGAGAGATGTTCTGGATTTATAGAATGGATTCGTTAGTACCGGTTGGATTGAATGAGGTGTTAGAAAAAATATGAGGGACACTATATTGCAGGAGAATATCAAATTGTATATAACAGCTGGTTTTAATTACTACTTGGTAGATATAAGTAGAGATTATGCATATTATAACAGTAGTTTGACATGTATTTATCCTTTTATTAGTATATTTATCTGTAAAAAAATCTTTCCTTCATGTCTATTTATATAGTTGTTATTAAGAATGGGAATAATGCTAGGTTTATTATATACATATTATAATTATGGAGATGGATAATTTATTAATAGAGTTTTGAGAGAAAAAACTGTAATTTAATAATATGTATTGATTTATTATACATGATTGTAAGTATATTGCTATTTAGCACAGTTTTAATACATTTTTTACTAGCCGGAGTCCGGATCTCAGCACGTACGGACACCGCTACGTAAACTGCGTAAGTTTTTGCGTAGCTACGTAAATGACGTAACTTTATCGTACCGTCATATTTAACTACCCGACGCTTGATCAATACGTCAGCGAGGGGGAGACTGGCGTCCCACGATGCAGGCTCCGGACTCCGTGACTACTAAATGTAAGTAATCCTATAAATAGAGATGCTTTGTTTTAATGTGTCATGCTTGAAAAAGGCACTGGTATAGTGCCGAAACGCGTTGCAAGAATTTTTATTAGTCTTATGTTTTTTATGTACTTATTGTACAATTAAATATATTTTCCTCATTGTGGAGACTTTTTAGTTTCCCTTTTGGTTTGCAAAAAACCCCGATTAAGAGCGCAGGAGGAATTTTTTACTGAGTTATATCTGTTTCTTTCCCCATTTGTGTGGTACAACACCCACTGGGGTTTTTTCCACTGCTGCATCTCCTCTTATGAGGATTTTTGGGGACCTTGCATTAAGAAGAACATCTATAGTTCTACAGGTGACCGGGGATCATCGGTGCAAGCGGGTTTTTCTCCCTGAGGTGGGGATCCCGCTTTGCACCAGGTGAGTAAAAATCCCCTTATCTCTCTATTTCGGATCCCTGTATGGTGGCGCGGATCTACACTTTGAAATTATTCCAGCCAGAATCGATAGACAGCTGTTTTGGGATGTTTGCCCCTCATCAGTGTGCAGTAGGAGTCTGGCTTGGCTAGTGGGAGACCTGTGACGTGGGTGGGTAACATATCTCTCCTTAGGGAGAGCACCAAGAAGGTGATTAAGGAGACTTATAAGGCCAGAGGTATTCCATCTTTCTTAGAGCCTCATGTGATGCAGAGTGCTAAGGCAGCAGAAATGCGGTCCTAAGCTCTCACTCACGACCTGAAGGTTGCAGGTTTAGTCCCCGCTGGTTCAGGTAGCCGTCTCAAGGTTGACTCAGCCTTCCATCCTTCCGAGGTCTGTAAAATGAGGACCCAGCTTGCTTGCTAGGGGGTAATAATTAAATTACCTGAACGCGCTGTGTAATAAGTTGGCACTATAGAAATAAGATTTTTTTTTTTTTTAAATTACCCAGAGGAGCATGGGTAAGTTTCCTCACTTACCTTCTTGGTGCTCTTCCTAAGGAGACCTGTTACCCCTCCTGACCCATTTTACTTTAACACATTTGCAGCCATTTGTTCGTCTCTAAAGTTCACATTTAAGGCTGTACCTGCACTGGGAAACTATCACTAGTAAATGTACTGCGGACTGCAGCCACAGCATCAAGCATGAAGTAAAGGTGACCATAAACCTTCAATAACTGTTGGTCAGACTCGCCCATTTGTATGAAGGTTTGGCTCGGTTGAGCATTAATATGTCTAGGGAGGTAAGCCGCAGCCAGACAGCTCTGGCACTAACGCCTCTCCTGGGGAATGAAACTGTCAGGCGCTGGAATTCAAAATCCCCAATTCTTCTTTCTCTCAACGTCTGTCAGGAAAGCTGAGGGGCCCCCATAGACATTAGTGTTGTCCGGCTGACTAAACACTGATATGTACAGGGACATTAAGGAATTCATATAGATAAAACTGCATAAATGGAGATGGATAGTTACCAATCTGGTTACAATATGTTAAGGTTGCAAGTAGGCAACAAACTACAAATGACACGGAGAAGACTTTTTTTTTTGTCTTTTAGTGATGTTGAAGTTTTAAGTTTTTGACTTGAATGAGTTCAAAAAGGCTTAACTTAAAAGAATTTAGTTGTATTCGTTTCCAGTTATACAAGTCGGATGAGAGAATGCTGAACTAGAGCACAGCCACTGGAGCCCAGTGTATCTCTTAACCAGATACTTGTAGCCTTCCCGTTCTCGTTGTCAGTCTCTCGTAGCCAATGGATGTAAACTATTTTGCTGCAAATTCTAAAATTCTTTTGACTTTCTTAACCAGGAAAACTCGGAGACTATGATGCCGACGGCGATGGAGATTTTGACGTGGATGATGCCAAGGTTTTGTTAGGCAAGTACATGTTTCTTTGTTGTTTGTGCAGGTTGATTTGCAAAGACCTAATAACTCTGCAAGCAGTTTACTGTATAGCTTGCCTTTATGTTTGCTCATGTCCTAAAACAAAATGTCACCAGGTTAAGTCCTCCTACACAAAATATTGTGCCAAACTGCCGTTCTACTGCCGTGTGTGGTTTTTATTGCGAGATGAATTTGCCCCCAGTATGCATGTCTGTTTTATGTTTCATCCCATGCATGCGGCCGCCAATTATGCTTATGCAATTGTGTGAAAATAACTTGTCTTCATTACTCTTTGGAAATGAGTAGCCTAATCAAATGGAAATAGCTTGGATTTAGTTTATTTCCATTTTTTTTCACTTTAAAAGTTTTTTTTTTTAAGGGGGCGGGGGGGGGGGGTGTAAAAAAGGCAAATGTGATAAAATGTAAAAAAACAGCTTTAATCTTCATGAATTTGTTTCTATTTAAAGTGGAATATTTCTAGTTTTTTTTCCCTCTTGGTTGGCATTCATGCATGTTTCCTCATGTCATTGTCATGTTAAACAGCAGCTTCATGACTGTTAATGCATAGCTATGGTACTTCATGGAAAACTGCTTAAATAATCAGGATGATGGAAAATGGTCATTTTACTTGAATTGGATTGAAATCAACGCGAACTGTGCCTGCAGTTACAAGCGCCGGCCACTACACAGGTCGGCGCGGAGACTTCCGCTGCTTCAGTTCTGACCTTTGTGCGTTTGTGGCGATGACAGCACGCGTACGCTTGGCTGATGAGTCAGGGTCCTGAGCGACTGACCCCAGCCATTCAACTATTGATGACATGTCCTGAGGATAGGTCATCAGTAGTATTCTCCCTGGAAACCCCCTTTAAGCTGGCCATACACTTTAGATGGCTATTGCCCGAATTACCAGCCAGTTCAGCCAAAATCGACAGGTTCAGCTGCCATTAATCTGTGTGACCAGTTTCGGGGTCTCTGGTCAAATAATATACATATTTTTTTTTTTTTTTAAAAAGGGAACGTGCTTATCCCACATCAGATCTCAAGAACATTCAAGCTGAAAATCTTTACTACTATAGACTGTTTTATTGAGAGTAAAATGACTTCTCAATGGTTAGTGTAAACCAAAATTGTCATCCATTTGATGACTGGATTCAAAATCGTCCTGAAAATGTGTCTGAATTTCGTCATGGCACCTCTTAATGTGACTCTGTATTATGTACGGCCCTCACCTGTCTGTATACACTCCCTACACGTTCCGGGCATGCTCTTGATGACATGCCGAATGGTGTCCTGGGCATTTCCTCTTTGACTTGAATCAGGGCAACCGTGAACTGCGGGAGAATTGCACTACTTGGTGGCATCGGGTGCTCTGGTACAAAATATCCCATAGGATGTGAGTTGGCTTACGGTGTAGGGAATGTGAGGGCCAATCATGCAGGAACTGCCTACACATTCTAACTACATGAGGCCGGGCATTGTTCTGTACTAGGAGAACTTGGGGCCCACTATACCAGCGTAAGGTCTGATGTTGACTCTGAGGATTTCATCCTGATACAGAACTGCAGTTAGGGTATTGACTATCACATGAAGATTTGTATGACCTTCTAAGGATATGCCATCCCAGACCATTACTGGCTACTGGTGCATCTTGTCTCCACCAGAAGAATGGGTGAAGACCTAGTGAATGATTTTATCCACCCTGTTAACGCCTCCCCAAGCTCCTGATTGGCTAGGGTGGCGGTTTGCCGTGGCTGGAGGACTAAGCTTTACCATGGCTGGAAGGGTTAGAGTTATTGTTATGCTTAAGCTTAGGCTTACAGGAGTAGCAGCGGCGGGACTGATGGCGCCGGCTTCAGGAGTTGGCCGAGGAGCAGCACGAGCTTCCACAGCGGGACAGAGGGAGGTGTATGCTGCAGTTGCCCCGCCTATAGCCAAGACTCACAGCGCAGTATCCGGGAGAGGACAAGGGAGATCAGTGCAGCAGGAGGACTGGAGGACACACACACTTGAGTGCTGATGGGACAGCAGCGAGGCGACAGAGTGCAGTAGCCGGGAGGGGACAAAACAGTGGTGGGGTGAGTGACAAAAGGCTGAAGGAGGAACCCAGCGGGGAGTTCACACACTGCAGAGCATTGTTGCAGGCCGGCAAGAGAAAAGTCAGAGGCTTCGGGAGTGGACATTGCAGGGCGCCGGGGGAAGACTCACAGCAGTGGCCAGATGCGCAGATCAACGGCGATGCCAGGGCAGCAGCGAGCAGAATTACCAGAAGGCTAAGTATCAGCCAATCCACTGTTGTGGGCGTCACCTGGTCCTCCCCTAGAAATTAACCAGGGCAAGCCATGCCTCCACCCATTCTTCTGGTGGAGACATGATGCACCAGGACCCCATTACTGACCCACCGCTAAACCAGTCATACTGGATGATGCTGACAACATAATATACCCCATGTCAGCTTCAGGTTTTGAGGTTTGTCACATGATCATTGTGAACCTGCACTCCTCTTTGAATCGAACAATGCACCAATGAGCAAACCTGCCAGTTTTTGTGTTCTCTGGTGAATGCCAGTCTAGCTACGTGGTGCATGCTGGGCTGAGTGTACAGAGTGGCAGGCCATCATGGAATCTTTCTGACAGTTTGATCAGAAACATACAGACTAGTAACCCCCTGGAGGTCATTTTGTAGGACCCTGGCAGTCCGCCTGTTCCGCCTCACAAAAAGGAGCAGATACCAGTCCTGATGCTGGGTTGGTTGATGCCTTTCTGTATCACTGTCCAGTGCTCCTCAGCCCTGGTCCAGATATCTGCTCTAGTCTCTTGAGACAGAGCAAACCCTCCTGCAACGGCATGTATGGTGGTTCCATCCTGGAGGAGCAGGGCTACTTTATAAACAACCTGATTGGGGTGCAGGTACTGTCTCATGGTACCAGGAGTAACTGGGACACTAGCGCAATGTAAAACTATAGAAGAATCAATCCGAAAGGATAAGCATAGAGGCTACCACCTTCAAAACCATTCCCTTTTTAGAGATGGTCTTGGTCTTCAGCATTAACGTATGCGATTATCTTGCAGGTGTACTGAAGTCATTCCTTATTTTTTTGAGCTTTGTCTTTGTTGGGTTATAGTTTTATAAAGAAATGTAATTTCTGTAATATCTTCTCTTACGGTATACGCTTTGCTTGTGGAAAGGGGTTGACTTTTTATATATTGTACACATGGATGTCCTACATGGAGTCTTGAACTACTTTGCTGTAGCAGAGAGCTGCTAATGAAGAGTAGCTCTGCTTGACCTGGCCCAGCGATTCGGTTGAACTAGGTAGCTGCGGTTTTGGGGACATTGACTAGGCCGACTTCAATCTAAAAAGGGGTTGACTAGATAAGACTGTCCCTTTTTAGTACAGTTTGGGCACAGAAGAACTAGACCTGATTCCGTATTTTATTAATTACATTGGCTTATTATGCACAGTGGGTGCAAGTTTTTTTTTTTTGTTTTTTTTGTACCCCACTTTTAAATCCCATTTTATGGCTTCATCACAGGTAGGCATATTTTCTTTTGTTTTAAAATTCAAAAATCGGAGCTAGAAGAAATTAAAATACCAACCGTTTTCATGGCCTGACCCAGTTCTCTTCAGTATTAAATATTCTACAATGTTGCACAATTAGTCCAACAGTAGCCGTGCCCAGTCTTGTACAAAGAAGGGTGTATTCCTTTCTGTTTACTTAGTGTCATCAGGCGCCATTTGTCAAATAAGCCACAATTCAATTTCAAATGCACTGCTGGGTAAATAAAAGCCTTGTTTACTTTCTGTACTTTTAGTAATGCTTAGAACATGTTGGTGTGTAGGCTACGTCATGTAAACACGAATGAATTGTACCCTCATTGGGGCAAATTGCAGTCAGTGTATAATAAAGTACAATGTCCACTGTACAGCAATCCTTAGGACTAACAATTTTTATAGAAATTGCTTTAAAAATAATTAGAAACTTTTATTGTCACTTATCAGATGGAATCCTGTACTCTTTTTAGTCACTATATAGAAATTCTGAAAAGATCACACTATAATAAGTTACTTTAACTTTTGCATATTCTTTTCACTTGTTCCTATCCTACAATTATCCTGTAGTACAAGAGGAAGTTTCTGAACGATTTTTTGTAAATTATGGTAAACTTTTTTTTTTTTCTCTATCACATACATAGTTCATAAGGTTGACAAATACACCAATTCATAAACGCAAACGTTCAGTTTTTGAATTGGAATTGTTTTTTGCAATAAAGAACAATATTAAAGGAATAATTTTTACGTCTCGAGGCTTTGGGGAAAAAAAAAAATCTTAATTTTATAAGAGTACTACCGTGCCTCATGGTTGTGTGTGGTTATAGAGTCACCGTTTTTGAATTGTCTTGCCTAAAAAGATTTGAAGAGGAAAAAAGCCTGTTGAAAAACTTGTGCGAAGACTTTAATATCATTTATTACAGTGGATATTCTCAGCTAGCTAGTTTAGTATTGCATCCTAGGTTTTGTCAAACCCGGTAATGCTACTTTTTTGTTTTGGCAGCAAATAGAATTTAGTAGTGTTGCTCATACATTTGATATTCTTGCTTTTGCCATTTTGTATTGCCAGCAGCTCTTTATACAAAGAGTTTTCTTATGACAGAGCAATGGCCTAGCTCATGGATAGACCATAACATTTTTGGTGGGTCTGGGATTGCCGGATCCTGATGTTGAAGAGGTCACAGGACTGGTTGTGCCCTGAACAGTACTGCTGGCCACCCACTGTGCAGGGAACTACCACACCGGTCCGAGTCCCACGATGCTCGGGAGCGGTTTGGGTTCTGGCAGTCTGATCCCCAACCAAGCAGAAAGTGATGACATCTCCTTCATATTCCATCACTTTCTCTGATGGGGAAACCACTTTTATTGTAGTTAACATATTTGGATGGGGTTATGTAAAACCTTATTCATTTGGACTGCACCATTCTTTGTTATGGATTGACCATGCAAACTCTACTAGAAACCCATGTGCAAATGTGGCCTAAGGGCGATCTCAGTTTGTTGAGTTTCTGGTCTTCATTTGCATGTAAGCTCCCTCCTTTATGTTGATATGGGTAGGGTGTTCCTTGCTGCCTGTTAAATATCTGCATGGTTTATCTTTTGAGTTCTCCGTTTTTCACTGTCATTCAGTTTCCTTTTATCCTTTAAGTCTTCATTGTCCTAGAGGAGTGAGTGGATGAAGCCATTTGCACATCCCTGCTCTTAATGGCCCTTGTGTCTACTTAACTGCTCCTTTTTTTTTCTCTTTCCCCTCTTTTTCCTTTTTACTCTTTTGTGTAGGCCTCACCAAAGATGGCAGTAGTGTGAATATTGATTCTCTAGAGGAAGTCCTTAATATTTTAGCTGAGGAAAGTTCTGATTGGTTTTATGGCTTCCTCTCCTTTCTTTATGATGTAATGACTCCTTTTGAAATGGTAGAAGACGAAGAGAACGATCCCGCAGATGATGTTGATGGTACGTCACAGAACGATGGGGTTCAGGGCAAAAAGACCTGTGTCATACTGGATTTGCAGAACCAATAACCTCTCTTCACAGACCTGATACTAATTTCTCTCTGTGGTTTTGTTTTTTCTCATAAGTAAAGCCACAAGATACGGGATCTCCCACTTCATAGTGGACAGTCTGGATTGAAGGAGCCATGTGGTGCCCATATAGCTGAGTGTCCTACTTGGCAGATCCTGTACACAATAGAATGATTGATTAATAGTATGGGTTGGTCTTAAATCCCAGTGAAGATTTCTGCAATCCAGGTCCTATGTGTTTTTTTTCCCCCCTTTTTTGGCATCCATTTGTTTTATTCCCATTTTAAGCTTTGCACAATGATCCTTCCATGGCTTAGGAGGCAAGTACTGATGAAGTTATAGTACTAATGGCATTGCACCATTTGGCGCTGGAATATGGCACATTCTCCCAGCCAGCCTGCAACATTCCATGTCCTTCATAGTCCCAAGAAACTAAATGCAGCTAAACTAGTCTCCCAAAAATCTTTTTCCACCTTCATCTATCTCATTTAGTCTTTCAATATGTCCATTAAGCCTGGCAAGTAAGGACTATTCTTTCTTGCAAAACTTTGGTGAACCCAGGAGATCTAACCTTGCACTTGCTTGGCACGATTCTCAGGTCATTCCTTTTGCTTGGCTATATAACCTTTTTATGTCTTAACATTCCTTTCTAAGTGTTGATTGGGATTTCCATAAACTGTACAAATAAAACCTGATGACTTACTTGTTTTTGTGTTGTATAAAACTAAAGATATACTCATTTTATTCTGCTTTATTTATTGATAAAAGTTTTTGATGCAAATAAAATCTTTCCCAATATGTTCTGAGTAGTAAGTTTGTTTGTTAATGTTTGTCTTACTGCTAGAAATTTAAAATGATCGCTATTTTAGAGGTTTACTAGTCATACATTTGGTTAAGCAGGACGTGTTTATTTGGATAACTGAGGCATGGCATTAAAGGAGTTTTGTAAAAAAAAAAGAGATTACATACATACATACATACATACATACATACATACATACATACATACATACATACATACATACATACATACATACTCTATACTCGCCTATTCCTCACCTATTCCTCACCCCTCCCCCAGTCTCCTTACCACATCTCTTGGCTGAGCTTCTGCAGTGCCCTGGGGTCACCTCACCACACGGCTTGTTATGAAGGCTGCATTCCTCACATTCTTTCCGGCCTGGTCAGTTAAGGTCAGGTCCCTGTGCTGTATCGTTCACTGGCTGGAAAGGAATGCTGATCTATTGCTGAGACAGCTTGTATGGGCAATCTCTGAAGCAGAAGACAGGAGAAAAGTGGTGAGGTGAAGATCTGGTAAGTAGACTGACGGGGGGAGGAATAGGCAAGTATAGAATTCTTTTTTTTTTTTTTTTTTTTGACAACCCCTGTAATGAACTCCATAAATCAATAGGTCTTAAGGGCAACCTGGTACTAGTACATGTTCTCTTAAGATTAGGGAATTTTGTTTCACGGCCTATCAAAGCTGAATTAATAAGTGCAATTCCAGCTGTAAATGGTCTACTAATGTGCACGGTTTGGTTGTCTCTTAAAACTAATTCTGGGGTCACCCTTGCCACCACATTCCCGTAAACTTCAAAGAGAAGAGGTGGGGCTCTGGTAGGAAGGATACTTGCCAGCCTCCCAATGTGCCTAGATGTTGTCTTAGCCTGCCTATGCACCGTTTTTATAAATTGAGTAGCTAGTGTATTTTATGGGTGTATAGGCTGGCTGAGATGGTGCATACTCTATTTGTGGGTACTGCAGCAAATCTACTCAACATGTGCTACTCATTTTGGGGACCCACTGGGAAATTTATCTTTTTTTAATCCCAGAAAAGGTCACTGACCAAAGCTGACACTACTGCAGTGTGAAGAGAATTCCATAAAGTTTATACAGCTATACTATATATGGAAACTCCTTTTTCCATATGCATTATAAGCTTAGGATGCAGTCTATAAGCCAGAGCAGTGAGCCATTAAAAGAGCCGCTCTGGAGCACTCTGGCCATATATTACGAGCGAACAAACAATCTAAGATTTCTCCCTGTGTAAACTGTTTGAACTAATTAACGGTCATTGTTCGCTTGTGCGAACATTTTATCTCTATGTGAATAAGGAGCCTAAGACTGCTATCACATTGCCATGTTGTGACCATAAAATTAGGGTACAAAAAATGCATTGAAAAGCCTATAAACACCTGGGTGGGTGGTTGCTGATCATGGACCCTGTGAAAACTGACGAGAATGGGATATGCTGGGATTTAAACATGGCCGTGCGAAATAAGACCTTGGGCAATAGGGTGATTGCTGGGCTGGTTGTCTGGATGGCCCTTCCAATGGCAAGATATCTTTGGACTTGTAAAACAAAGCCTTACAATACTTCCAAGTTTACAAGGTTTTCCTAGTCTCAAAAGACTTCAAGACCTAATATGTATATTCTGGAGAAAAGACGGGAGAGGGGAATTATAGAAACATTTTTTAAAGGTTTAAATAAGATTCGGGAGGAAAGGACACAATTCAAAATTATTGGGGAGAGCAGAAGCAATGTTAGAAAATTATTGTACTAAAATTGTGGAACAAACTTTCAGCTAACATGGTTGGAAAATAAGGGAGTTCTTAAACATAACTGGCATAAATGTATATCTAAGATCTATGAGATGTCGGTGTTTTTCCAGTCTGCTGGGATACAAAGGGTTGGAGAGGGAACCACTGCTCCGACCCCTGTGTAGTGGCTGGCGCTTATAATTGCAGGTGCTACGCTCATTGAAATCCATGGGAGCTGTGCTTGTAATCCGTTGATTTAAATAAGCTGCTCCTGCCCTTACAGCGCCAGCCACTACATAGGGGTCGGCCCAGTGGCTTCCACTTGACCCTGTTGGCGTCCGGCACTTAGAGAGCACTGCCTGGAAACCCCCTTTTTAAGATAAAAGTATACAGGAATGATCTAAGGCAAACTAGATGGATTGTGTCTTTCTGCCATTCGTTTCTGTTTCCATGTTCTACAATGGCACTTCTTGCAGTACTTTTTAGTAATTCATTTTTTGATGCATCTTTGCCATCCGGGATTGCATTTGTAGCCTCTGTGATGCTTGGGTGCGATAACCTCTGTTAAAGCCTATGTGTTCCCAGCATGCACTGCTTCTTCCACCTTGTAACTTTTTTTTATACGAAGGAAAAGAACCCTTGAATTCTGTGACTACCTTCAACATTTGGTGATTTTACGTATAAACTGTTTTTGTCCATATTAAACACGTTTAATGAATTGCATTCATTAAAGTTCTGATATTTTACTTTGAAAACTTGTGATTTATCGATGACCCCCCCAAACAGATGGAGTGTACTGTGAAGCCCAGCGATTCTTCTTGTTTTGTATGATGACATCGATTCTTTTTTTCACTCGCCTGGATTTGTTATCCTGCTGTTGGCATTACAAGTATAAAAGGTTTTTGCATTACTGTGGTGAATAAATGACCTCCAATAACGAAGGGTCCAACAAGACTAAATCTTCTGTAGAGACGTAAAATGGTGCAAGAAGGATAGATCACTGGGAGAAAAAGCTGCTCAAACCAAACTAGCAATATGGCAGACTTAAAAGGAATAAATGATCAGAAAACTGATACCAGTAGTGCGGCACATGACCGCTGAGGCCATTTACTGGCGGTTTGTAAGGAAAGGCTAGTGGTGCGCTGCTGTATCGGATGGGAGGGATTAAAGAGGAGAGTATATGTCTAAAATATATATTCTTTTAAAATAATATATATAATTATATATTGTATTTTATTTATTTATATCGGTTGCCACCCCCCGCCCCAGTATTGGACACCACTTTTTTTGTTTTGCTTTTACCCCTTGCATTTCTCACAGAGCAGTATAGTAACAATAGCAAAGTGTTTTTGTTTTTTTTGTTTTGTTCGCTTTAGATTCTGTGTTTAACACTTTTTTATAAACTTCAGGACTTGCACAGCCTCCAGTAACGGAGAGGGTTACCAAGGCACCAGGTACTTTGGTTTTCTTAACTGCTCCAGATGGCTTCAGTAAATTACTAATCATTGCATGCTTTGGTTGAATAAGCATGAAATATGCCCCAGACAATTCGATATACTAGAGTAAATTTTTTTCCCTTAAACTACATGTTTCTCTAAAGTTTATGCAAGTGGAAAGGCGAAACACCCCTCTAGGGTCTGTCTCCTATTAAGTTAGATATTGACTTGCAGTGACCTGTAATATAAACCAAAGCCAGAGTCTTCTCCAGAAGGAAATGGATAACCATGTACAGACAGACTTTGGGGGTTTTGCCCCCTCCTCAGTGTACAGTAGGTTACTGTGTGACAGACCTGGGGTGTGGGTCAGGAAGGGTAAAGGGACTCATTGGGGAGAGCACCTAGTAGGTATGCAAAAACTTATAAGGCCATGCATACTTCTCTGGGAAACGTATGCAAATAGGAAGGAATAATGCCTCCACAGTGCCAGCCTCCTCCCTCACCCCTACTAGTTCTCCATAAGGAGAAACTTCACCCCTCCTGACCCTCATCATGAGCATCTCGGCCAGCAAACTACTGTAAAACCCCAAACAGTCTGTTCATGATTACCTTTTCCTTGAGAAGACTGGCTTCCAGTTATTGTTACATGGCTGTTAAAGTCAGACATGGACTTGTAGGGATGCTGCCTGATTCTCTGAAGTTTAGCGTAGCTTTGAAAGAACTTTATTTTGGCAGAAAAGTGAGATAATGTGATATTTTCTAGGAAAATTTTGCTACTGGTGCTTACCTGTAGCTGTAGAGTAAAAATGTCAGTATGCATGGACATGTAGCTAGTGGCCCTTCCTAGGCAAAAAAATGCTCCCTGCCAGAGAACTACTCCAGCTTGCATTCTTCGGGGGATTTGTGTACCAATAATTTTTACTTGCCTATGGAATCTGATTTTTGACTATGTATTTTCAGCACTGTCCCCTACTTCTCGGATCTGCAGTGTAGTTACCGGCGCTCGCCCATTGACCTCAGTTTTTGGGGTGCCAGCTAAGGGTCTATTTCTGTCAGTTTCTCATTTGAATTAACGAACCATGCCATAGTTTACTCTGATAGCCTGTTCACATGAGAAATCGTTTACTCTTTCACGCTCACTGTATAAGTGAATGAGGCCGACTGAGCAATTAGTGAATGAGCCAATTATTTTGTGCCTGCATAACATGAACAATCCATTCGATAATCGACTCCGTTTTCATTGAACTATTCGTTTTTTTGTTTTTTTTTAATTTAAAACTATTAATCGTTCTGTGTAGAAGGGCCTTTAGAGTCTTGGTGGCCAACCTGGCAGTGGAATTTAGGTTGTGTGCTTTGACTGGTGTGTGTTGCTTCCTAATATATTCCCACTCTAAACTCAGATATAAGAGGAGGCCTAACCAAGACTAAAACCAAGGAAGAAGGTATTTTGCATCCTTTGCGTACTGCTGGTTGATGCATGTTTTTGTTTTTGGAAAAATATTTTTTCCATTCATTTAAATGGATTAGAAAATAGATAGCAATAGTGTTTTAAATTGAAATTTGTATAGATTTTTTTCCCCCCCTAGTACAGACAAGGGAATAATGGAAAACAAACTAATTACTAAAGGTGTAGAATTTCACTAAAATGTTGAATGCCCTTTCCTTTAAAAAAAAAAAAAAAAGGGGGCTATGCTTACGCCATTTGTTACACAGCCCTTTTGTGTCATAACTAAATCTCACTCCACACATAGGTGGCCCATCAAATACTTGTCCCTTTTTTTAAAGTAACTGCTTTCCATTACAATTTTTTGTTATTCCTTTTGGACACCCCCCCCCCCCCCCCCCTTGCCTCCCCTTCTCTCCTCAAAATCTTAGGACAGGACATACACTTTCAAGGTTTTTTCTTTTTTTTTTTTTTTTCCTCCCTCTCTTCTTGCTCTTTTACACAACTCTGAGACGACCTGTAATATGTGCTTTTTGTAGACCAAATAGATTACACAACGTTTTATGTACATTTAGAGCAGTCATGCTGCATCAAACAATGGGCTTGTAATGTTATAGGTTTATACTTTTGAATAATAGAATATTTGATTTTCTGATGTCCTGTTAGCTATCTAAAGATGACTGATTTTGTTTTTCGCATGTAATTGTTTTTTAAATTTGTCTTTTTGCATGGTGTGAGCGATAGACTCAACCCCATTTGGAGGTCCTGTTGGGCTAATATATATACTAGTTGCAGATTTTTCTCATGGGTCCTCAAAGTTTTACATTAATACAGTTTATGGGGACTTTTTAGCCACGATTTGCTTAACGAGTCGTTTCTCTAATAGTTTCAAAATGGCAACTGCCTAATGTATTATTGATGGAATAGTCTTGTTAAAAAGGGGCTGGGGGAAAATTATATCAATATGTACATGGACGCAACATACAGATTGCTTACGAGGACCTCAGTCAGCTATAGGCAGAGTTAACTGAAATGACTTGTTATAGTCTACAAATGTCCGTTTTAGATAGCTGAACTGCTTTCTGAGCAACTGATGTGCAACCCAAATTCCAAAAAAAGTTGGGATCTTGTGTAAAATGTAAATGTTAAGAAAAAAAACATGCAATGATTTGGAAATCTCATAACAATATTTTATTCACACTAGAACACATATTAGAAGGGGAAAGGGAGACAGTTTTACACTTTTTTTTTTATGCAATGGAACTCATTTAGAAATTGATGGCAGCAACACATCTTTATAAAGTTGGGCCAGGACCATGTCTACCATTGTGTAGTATCCCTTCCTCTTTTCTACAGTAGTCTGTAAATGTCTGGTAAGTGAAGAGACCAATTTCTGGAGTTTGGGGAGGTGGGGCTGTTGGACTATTCTTGTCTGATGGATTCTAACTCCTCACAGTTTTGGGTCGTCTTTGCTGGAGTTCAATTCATAATGCACCAAATGTTTTCTGTTGATGAAAGCTCTGGACTGCAGGCGTCCGGTTCGGCACCCAGGCTCTTCTGAAAAGCCATGATATGATGGATGCAAAATGTACTTTCTGAAAGATGCAAGGCCTTCCCTGAAAGATGCAAGGCCTTCCCTGAAAGATGCAAGGCCTTCCCTGAAAGATGCAAGGCCTTCCCTGAAAGATGCAAGGCCTTCCCTGAAAGATGCAAGGCCTTCCCTGAAAGATGCAAGGCCTTCCCTGAAAGATGCAAGGCCTTCCCTGAAAGATGCAAGGCCTTCCCTGAAAGATGCAAGGCCTTCCCTGAAAGATGCAAGGCGCCCATGCCATAGGCACCAATACAATCCCATACCATCAGATGCAGGCTTTGAACTGTGCACTGATAACAATCTGGATGGTCCCTCTCCTCTTAAGGCCGCCTGCAGACGGCCGGGTCCGAACCCGCTGTGAGAATTCTCGCAGCGGGATGCGGACCCGTGTCCCTGCAGAGACCTGCGGCTCACCCGCTCCCAGCAACTTCCATCTCTGCTATCCGTCGGCTGCCGCCCAGCCGATGCATGCGCCGAGACGGACCGTCACTACTGCGAGACCCACACAGAAATAGAACATGCCGCAATTTGTTTTCTGTGCATATATTCACTCAGGCAAAACACGGCTGTGTGCATAGGACTGCGTTTTGCAATCCTATGCAGGCAGCACGGTGGAAATTCTGCAGGAAATCCCGCCGTGGAATTCCTGCCCGTGTGCAGGGGGCCTAAATCAGGGTCAAATATTTCAAAAAAATTTCAAATATTGATTCATCTGACCACAGAACAGTTTTTTCCATTTTGCCTCAGCACATTGTAAATAAGCTTTGGCCCAGAGAAGACGCGGGCATTTCTGGATTGTTGCTATATGGCTGCTTCTTTGCATAGTACAGCTTTAAAGGGGTTGTCTCGCGGCAAACATCAAAATTTAACATTAGCTCATTCCCCCTGTCACCCCCAACCGCTTGCTACTTACCGATCCGACGAAATATAAAGTTTTAAAAATCTTCTCCCTAAGATGGCCGCCGGTCCTTTCCCAGGGATGCACTGCGGTTTTCTCCCATGGTGCACCACGGGTCTTCTCCCATGGTGCACCATGGGCTCTGTGCGTTCCATTGCCGATTCCAGCCTCCTGATTGGCTGGAATCGGCACACGTGACGGGGTGGAGCTACGATGACGACGCAGTGACCAACTCTCCGGCACGAGCGGCCCCATTCACCAGCCAGAAGACCGCACAGCGCAAGCGCGTCTAAAAAAGCAAGAAGACATCAGAATTAGACGGATCCATGGAGATGGGGACGCTAGCAACGGAGCAGGTAAGTGAATAACTTCTGTATGGCCATATTAATGCACGATGTATATTACAAAGTGCATTAATATGGCCATACAGAAGTGCATAGACCCACTTGCTGCCGCGAGACAACCCCTTTAACTTGCATTTGGTGATTGCACGACAAACTGTGATCACAAACCCTGATTTCTGGAAGTATTTCTGAGTCTGTTTTTTAATGCACAGGCCTGGAGGTCTTAAGCATATGAATTTCTCAGAATTTTTGGATATGTACTATAGATGGTGGGATATTCAAAGTTTTCACAATTTTACATTTTAACATTCTGAAATTGTTCCACAATGTTTAGATGCAGTTTTTGAGAGATTGGTGAACCCCTTATGTTTCTTTCTGAAAATATTTCACTTTCAACATCTCATAAAACCCTATTTTTATTCACAACAGAACGCATTTCCAAATCATTGCTTTTTTTTCTTCCTTAACATTTACATTTTACAGTTCCATCTTTTTTTCTCATAATTGGGGTTGTATGCTGAAAAGTACTTAATTTAGTCTTCTGCCCCAAATTAAAATACATTACCACTGCCTTATGAAAGTGTCCAAAATATATACACACATGCTTAAAATTGCATATGTTTGATTTAGGCTGCCTGTCCACGGCCGGTGATCCGCTTGCGATAAATCGCCCGAGGATCACGCTCTGTAAAGCTCTCCATAGGATTACTATGGAAAGGACAGCGCCAGCGTCCAAGCAGAGAATCGTAGCAATTCTCCGCTTACGGGATTTAAATCGCGGCATGCTGCGATTTTCTACAATGAGCCTGTCAGCGCTCCCCCCCCCCCCCCCCCCCCTAGCGATATTCTGTTGCGGGGGACGGAGGGGAGGGGGGAGTACTGACAGGTCTTCGCCGTGAACCTATCTAATAGGCTCACTGCGGAAAATCGCGGAATGCTGCAATTTGAATCCCACGAACAGGGAATAGCTATGATTCTCCGCTTGTGGACGTCTGGCTACGCTTTTCATAGTTGGCCTATGGAAAACGTGTCATGCGAGGTCTGCGGGCGATTTTTCCACCGTGGATCTCGTAATGACAACTCGCCCGTGGACTGGCAGCCTCAGCATATATGTTGAGTGTAAAGCCGTTTTTCTAGACGTTGGTGTCAGTTTTTACATAAAATCCGTTTTTCACTAAAGATTTTTTATAAATTAAATACATTTCTTGCTTTTATTATATAAACATTCGACAAAAGTAGAAGCCTTCCTAGATCTGGCAATGCTGGGACTGAACGGCACTCGACAGACCCCATTAGCTACACCAATGGGTTGCATTGGGCTTCCAGTATGCCAGCCGGGCTATTTAATCCAAGATTTTCTGCCTTTTCTGCATTGGAAACTGTAGGTGGTGCCTCCGATGCAAAATCTAAGCCATCGGCAAACCAAATTGTATAATCCGTTTTGTGTACGTGCCTATCGTTTTGTTATTAGATGTTTATTTCATATTTTTCCACATGGGGTTAAGTCTGCATTGGAATTTGCTTCCTTATTAAAAGGGTGGGTGACTGACTATTCTTTTCTTCACAATGCAAGTTAAAGAGGGTATTAAAGAGCAACTTAAAAAGGTAACAGAAAGATATCTAAGTCATGGAAAAGAACAACCAAAGGGGAAACCCGACAAGGAGCACAAACATGTAGAGAAGAGCGAATCCAGGAGGAAAAAAGATGAGAAGCCCAGGGAGACTACAAGAAGAACGACGAGCGGCAGAACCTCGAGTGCCGACCGAGGGAGAAAGACTGAGAAAAAGACGGACAAATAAGAAATGATGATGATCAGCGCAGATGTGGGTAGTGTTCTGTTTTGTGCAGATAGTCTAGAAAAAAAATCAGCCTAGAAGGAATATATCAATGTTCTTCTATGAGTGCTTAAACAGCAATACCATTTTGCTCTGACTGCTTAAGTAGTACTTTGAATTTGTATCCATGCAAAATTACAGAATTTTAATGTGCTATCACACACAATGAGAACTGTAAATTAGTTTGTGAATGACCTGCTGGTACTTCAGCACTCCATAAAGAAAATGCATCTATCAGCCACACATTCTTTATTTTTGCCCCCCCCCCTCCCCCCCTTTTTTCTTTCTTTTTTTTTTTTTCTTCCCCCCTGACCTCCCTCCTATTACATTTACATAAGTGATGTAGTTGCCGACATAGTAGTACTTGATGGAACGGAGATGCTGATTATACTTGTGTAATCTTTTCTTGCATACTCTTGACTATAAGATTAGGGATTTCAATAAATAACTTGTTTTAAAGCTTGTCTTGTCTTATATATCTAGGCAGCGCACACTGCATCTTTTTGAGTAGATTTGGTGATTTTAAGATTGTCTTGATTGTTTTGTTTTCTGCTAAAGCCCTGAACACCCTTAGGGCTCGTTAACATGATCGGGATTTCGGCATTTATTAGGGCAGCGTGACATCCGGTGAATGGAGTCAATGATAGTAAATGGACTTTCATTGATCCGTTCACATTAGCATGTAAACACTCTCAATGCGCATGAGAAATAGATCGCGTCATGCTTTTTTTTTTTCTCTGCGTACCACATAGTGCGAGCCCTATGCTTTTACAGACTATGCCCATACACAATACATTGCGTATGGGTGGCAGTTCATACTCAACCCTCAGGGAATTAAAAAAAAAAAAATAAAAAAAAAACACTGCATGACCGTATGCGCGAGAGACGTGGTCATGCACAGCACACTTGCAGCCGTACGGCAGAGCCGGTATTTACAAACGCTGGTAAAATGCTGCGGGGAAACCCTGGATGTTTTTTCCAATAGATGTGTTAATGAGCCCTTATTCCATATGTTTTTTTTAACTGTACAAAAACACTATTTCAATACATTGTGAGTTCTTATTTTTCCTACATTGGATTAGTGTATATTGCATGGTGTAAGGAGGCTTCACATGGGTGGTAAATACTGCAAAATTTGCGATAATGGAATTACTTCCGCATAATTTTTAGCCCGTGCAGATGGGATTTTTTTTTTTAAATGACTTCACATGGTGCAGATATTCTTCACAATATGAACTGCAGAGTTTTTGAAGAAAAACCACTGGATTCTAAATCTGCAGCATGTCTATGCTGGGGTGTTCAAGGCTTAAATCCCATAGGTGACCTTCAATTAAAAATGTGGGCAGAACCGCACTATTTAGGATTTATAGCATAAATGCTGCGCTACTGTTGGGAAATGTGTAAAAGTGGCCTCTAGACTACACAAGTCAAGATGATGGCATGTACTTTGTACGGTTCATAACCCAGCAGAGATTAATGGAAGATGTACGTGTAAACCTGTCAAACGTCGTTCTGGATGACCGCGAACTCTAAGTGCTGAAGGTGAGAAGTGTGTATATACAAAGTCACTCAACGGTGTATGCGGGTCTATAGCAAGAGATCAACTGTAAAGCGTCCGACAGGGTCTATAGCAAGAGATCAACTGTAAAGGGTCCGGCAGGGTCTATAGCAAGATATCAACTGTAAAGGGTCCGGCAGTAACTTGTTCCTGGAGTCCAAGCAGCCATTGATGACTTAGACTGGAATTATGCAATCCTGAGTCCTAAAAGAATCCCTTGTATTCTTATCTTCTTTTTTTGGCAATCAAATGGTTACTTAAATTTCACTTAAGTGTAAAACTTCCTGTAGGAATGGAACAACTCAACATTTAGGCTAATGGAAGTTTGGTTTATTTTAGCTGTACTTATGAAGAACTTCTAGTGTGACATTTAACATGAATCAAATAAGACCTAAAACACATGGCCTTGTGCTATAACATACAGTTCCTGCTCTCAGAACCCTCTCATAAGTGCCTGAACAATCATGTCTATGTGGTGGGCACTAACACTAAGGCATTGTCATAAAATACAGAATGGGGGAATGTTGGTATATTCAATTCCATTGTATTTTATATAGAATTTTAACAGGTTGGTTCCCCGTGAGGCCTAATCCACGGCTCACATGCAAATCGGCGTGAGACCTTGCTGTTGACTGTGCCTTGTACATTGCAGAGAACTGAATCTACACTATCTGCATGCCTGACCTGTGGATTTTAATGCCGCGTGTAAAGCCAACCCTGCTTTTATATTTTCTCTAACGTTATTGGATGCGTTGCTGTACAAAAGATTTCCTCGGAGCAGGGTGCCTGCATTGTGACAACTCAAGAAGATTCAAATTGTATATTCCTGCATACATGATGTACACATGCTCTCCCAAGTAAATGTCTAATACTGACACACAGTCCACAACTTAGCAGCTGACCTACTCATCAGTGCCGTACCCGCTGCAGCTTCACACAGACTATTCCACCATGGGAGTCAGCACTGTGCAACACAAGCTAGAAAGCCACAGGCTGTAGCCGGGTATGAGAGACAGTAGCGAGGTTGGGGGTTGGTTTCAAGGCTTGCTAATACCTGTGGCTGACCCCGACTGCCAGAGCAATGTAGTCTAAATGTGCTGGTTTGGCCAGTGGAAATAAAAAGAGAAGCTCTACAGTGCACAAACCAGTAAGTGGCATTTTGGTGACATGAGCAAACATAAATCTAAATTTGCCTTATTTGCATTGTCTTCTCTACATATAGTCAGTATTTTAATAAACTTTATAACTGGGAAATGCAGGACTGAAAGAGAGATCAGTGTCGAAGAAAATTTCTGAAGACCTTGATGAGACAGATTCGCTGCCATCTGGTAAGTCCCCGCTTCTAGTCTCTTGTATTATGCTTCTACTCCTTTCTTTTCGGCCGTGTTCACACTGGGTATTTTACCAGAGATTCCATGTCAAACTAGTGACCCAGTCATTTGAATAATACTCATTGCAAAAGCAGTTATGTCACTATGCGACATGGATTCCAGATGTCGTCTGCATTCAGATGAGCCCCATGGTGAGGCTAATCCATATGGAATTCTGCGGCACTAGTACACACCAATTTTTGCTACGATTTTTCTTTTGCGACCTGCATTGATTTTATTTTTTTTTTCACGTGGATTTCCTCTGCAAACATAGCCTAAAGATGAACTGGTGTCATCACCCTATTACAAGTTTCCATAACCTCTAAAAAAAAAAAAATCTATATATTGAATTAGAGAAGAAAAAAATATCATTAAACTGATTAACCATATATACTTGAGTATAAGCCTAGTTTTTCAGCACCTTTTTCTTAATGCTGAAAAAGCCCCCCTCGGCTTATACTCGAGTGGGGTAAAAAAACAAAACGCAATACTCGCCTCCCAGCCTGCGTTTGTGTCCCCAGCACGATGGTCTCTCCGGCGGTGCGGCAAGCTGCTTGAGAATTCTCCCTGCTCAGCTTTGAATGCCCCCGCTGTTAGCTCTGTGTAGGTAAGCGCTGTTATTGGATCAAACGCCAGCGCTTACTTACACTGCGCTGACGGCAGGGGAATTCAAAGCCGAGCAGGGAGATGACAGCGGGCGAATTCTCAAGCAGCTTGCCACCGCCAGGTAGGCCATCGTGTCGGGTGAACAGACGCAGGCTGGGAGGTGAGTATTGCATTTCTTCTCTACCTAGTATATACTCGAGTATAGCTAGGCTTATACTCGAGTCAATAAGCTTTACCAGTTCTTTGTGGTAAAACTTATTGACTCTGCTTATACTCGGGTCGGCTAATACTTGAGTATATACGGTTATCTTTTCATTATGTGTTTTTTTTTTTTTATAGTTTTTCTCTACACCGTTCTAACAGCCTCCATATTGCACACATACTATATTCCACACACCATTTTCGCACTAAAACTTGAAAATCGATACACATTGGGATAGCTTTATTATTGCAAATACGGTAGTATTTTGGCAGAAAACCGCCTTACATGATTTGCACCACATTTATTGTGTTTTTAGAGCATTTGGTAAGAAGGAAACAGTTTGGTACTGTAGTAGTCAGTAGAGCAAAATGTGACTGGTTTCAGTAAGAGAAAAAAAACAACCGTGTTTAAAAGGACATTTTAAAATCAGGGCTATCATCCCACCTCTACCGATGATCAAATCAGCAGAGCCACACGAACACCCAGAAGTCAACTACTCCTATAGCCTGAGAAGGAAGAAAATGGTCATATACCTCTAGTAGTAACCTACAATATGGAGCTAGAGGTTCATCGACGGTCTTACAACATATATAAACCACAGCCTGACTGACAGAAGAACAACAGTTAGGGCTCTTGGAAATAAGAATACAACTAAGCCATTCTTATCTCAGACACAACTTAGCGGTCCTGACAGAAGACACTAACCTACCCTCTCCACGGCGATCTGGTGGGCTGAAAGACCTGCGGTGATGTCACTGCTATAGGAGGAGCCATTGTGCAGTTTGGTAGAAAGTACTGGATACACTGACAGCAGCTACTACCAGGACCTATGATGATGGCACCTTCATGTGATCACCTGTGTAGGTAGAGTCAGGAATCACATGACATGGGCTGATCACTGTATCCAGGAGTCTGGTGCTGTGTGTGAATCAGGATGTAGCACAGCTGTATGTGTGAGAGAGATGTGTGATGTCCGGATGGATGTATAATGTAGCAGAGCTGTGTGTGTAATGTGTTTGGTCAGCGTGCATGTAGCAGAGCTGTGTGTGTAATCTGTGGGAATCAAGATGAATGTAGTAGAGCTGTGTGTGTAATGTGTGGGAATCATAATGAATGTACAATGTAGAAGAGGTGTGTGTGGGAATCATAATGAATGTGCAACGTAGCAGAGGTGTGTGTGACGTGTGTGAATCATAATGAATGTACAACGTATCAGAGATGTGTGTGTGTAACGTGTGGGAATCAGGATGAATGTACTACAGTTGTGTGTGGGAGTCAAAATGGATGTAGAAGAGCTATGAGTGGCATGTGGGGAGATCATAATGCATGTACACAGCTGTGGGGCATATTGCTCCACCAGAAACACTAGTACCATAATTTCCTGATACTAGTACCCTACAAAAGGATGACCGTCTGAAAACCATGTTCCCCGAATCTCCACTCCTATGTTGCAGACAACCTCCAAAGTTGAGGAAATTTATAAGCAGGAGATCATTGCCCTCCAACACACAAAAAGGAAATTAATGTAATGTAAGGAGCTGCAAGACCTGCTCACATGTACTGGCCACGGACAGGATACAGATGCCCAACATACAGCAGGATTATAAAATCCCAATGATATTCACATGTTCCACGTCCAATGTGTACCTGATCCTGTGCAGTAAATGTCCTGTTGGGGCCTTTATGTTGGAGAAACAGGACAAAACTGAAAGCGAGGATGAGATCTTGCTGCCAACACAAATAAGGAAAGACAGAGGTACTTGTTAAGCAGTTTTCTAGCCAGACACAACATAGGAAGTTTACTATGTTAAAAGTCAACTTCAAATCTCAACACTGCAAAAAAAATTGGGAGTACAAGTTTATAACAATTTTTGACACACTCACCACAGGCCTAAACCTTTCAAAAGCCTTCATGCTACAGTGGGGCACATGCAAAATCTGTTGCAGAGATAACACATAGGGCTGGTGACCCGATAACACCAATGTGTTTACTCCTCTACTAATCCTGTTTTGGCATTCAGTGCAAATAAATCACACTATGTCTGTGCCTATAGGTTTTCACAGAGGTCAGCTGTCACCCGGCAAGCTTTGTCCAGGTCCTTTTAGCTGCTGTCCAGGGCCCCAGAGTGCATCCCGCAGTCCTTGGCCACCCACACAGAATTACTTCCTGGTTATGGGATTCATAAATGCCACCTCCACAAAATGATGGCTGTGATTGTCTGAGCACCACTAGAAGAACCAATCACAAGCCGTCACTTCGTGGAGGCGGGATTTATGATTAGGCTGTGCTGCGGCTGTGATTGACTGAGCCAGTAAACAGATGAGATGGATCGGCACACAGGAACTTTATTAAAAGTCACCACTCCTTATTTCTCCAGCAGTAAAAAGGCTGCGGCATTTCGACCTTTCGTAGGTCTTTGCTATGCTATTTCTATCTAGTGTGATTGGCTGAGCAGCGCTCACAGAGCCAATCACAACCGTTACTCAGCCAATTCATAAATCCGACCTCCACAAAGCAACGGCTGTGATTTGGCTGTGTGCACGCTGCATTGATTGGTTCTTTACCTCTTGAAGAACCCATCGCAGCCATCACTTCTTGGAGCTGGCATTTATAATTTGGCTTAGCTGCGGCTGTGATTGGTTGAGCAGTGCTTGAAGAACAAATCAATGCAGCGCTCAAAGAGCCAATCACAGCCATTGCTTTGTGGAGGCAGGATTTATGAATTGGCTGTGATTGGTTATTTGAGCGCTGTATCGCTTTGACTGAACAGTGTTTCATTGATGGTTCTTCGAGGACTGCTCAGCCAAATCGATGCAGCTCTGTTCAGCCAATCAATGCAGCGCTCAAAGAATCAATCTCAGCCGTGGCTTGCCCAATTCATAAATACCGCCTCCACGAAGCGATGGCTGTGATTGATTGGCTGAGCAGAACTCAAAAGAGCCAAGGTAGTGCTCAAAGCACCAATCACAGCCATCGCTTCATGGAGCCAGAGTTTATGAATTGGCTGAGCTGAGGCTATAATTGGTTCTTCAAGTGCTGTTCAGCCAGTCACAGCTGCCGATCAGCCAATTTATAAATCCTACCGCTATGAAGTGTGGGCGGCCATGTACTTTGGGAGCCGCGTTGGTGCTTTGGAGAGCCGAGCCTGCTGGTAAGTGACTTGGCTGACCTACAACAAAATAAAACATTCCCTGAAAATAAGCCCTAGCACATCTTTTGGGGCAAAAATTAATATCAGTCCCTGTCTGATTTTCGGGGAAGCGCGGTAGATATATATGGGTACTTATTTGCTAGTATTGGATTACTTTTTGAAAATAAAGTGAATCGTGTAGTAATCGACCCCTGTCTTTTTACCCACAATTGGGGTTTTCATTCTGATAGCTGTGGTGTGAGCAGAACAGCCACAATCGCTACTATAGGCATTTTGCATATTGGTAAAGCCTTGTTTAAAAAATGACGTGACCCTAATATGCCCATAGTAGTGTCTATGGGGTGGGAGCTTCACTGAGTGACCTACTACATGGTATTGGGATCATTTAAGTCTACAGTGCTAATCACAAATGTAAATGTTCACATCCCATGTCATGTTTGCACTTTGGAAGGCGGTTTGGTTGTGTACACAATGCCATGTAATGATATACAGTGACCTTATTCAGATACTAATCCTGTGTAAATGGCACATAGACACAGTTACAGAAAGAACATTCAGTTATTTTACTGTATTTTCTTTATCCAGATATCTCCGATGATGATTTGGAGGATGTTATAAAATCACTTGATAATGGTAAGATTGGCACGGTTAGTGGCTCTCAATGCTAATGATAATTCCAGCCTTTACAGTGGGTCCAAAAGGTCTTCAGACCAGAGAAGAAAAAAAAAATCAAGTGTTTCGCCCTCACTCTGCACTCAATACCGTTTAATAGCCAAATGAAAACGGAATTTTAGAAGTCTTTGTAAGTGTAAAAAAAAAAAAAAATTAACATTTTGCATTGACATAAATATTTAGAAAACTGTACTCAGTACTAAGTCGAAGCACCTTTAGTAGAAATTACAGGCTTCTTAGGTATGATGCCACAGGGTCTACACACCAAGATTTGCGGATTTTCTTCCACTCCTCTCTGCTGATCCTTCAAGCTATGTCAGGTTGGATGGGGACTGTCCATGGAAAACCAGTTTCAGGTCTGTCCAGAGACTTCGATTGGGTTCAAGTCAGGGCTCTGGCTGGGCCACCCAAGGACATTCACAGAGCTGTCCCTAAGCCATTCCTGTGTTGACTTCACTGGGTGCTTAGCGTCATTATCTTGTTGGAAGCTGAACCTTCTGGCCAGCCGGAGGTTCAGGTTCTCATAAAGATTAGCTCTGTATTTTGCTCCATTCAACTTGCCATCAACCCTGACCAGTCTGCCTGTCTCCGCTGCTGAAGAACACCTCCACAGCACGATGCTACCACAACTAGGCTTAACTGTAGGGATGGTATAGGGTAGATGATGAACACAGCCTGGTTTTTGCCAGGCTTAGAATTGGGGCCAAAAGGTTCAATTTTTGTTTCATCAGACCAGAGAATCTTGTTTCTCACAGTCTGAGAGTCCTTTAGGTGCTTTTTGGCAAACTCCAGGTGGGCTTTCATGTGTTTTTTACTGAGGAGAGGCTTCTTTCTGGCTATTCTGCTATAAAGCCCAGATTGGTAAAGTGCTGCATTAATGGTTGACCTTCTGGAAGTTTCTCCCATCTGCAAACAGGATCTTTGGAGTTCAGCCAGAGTGACCATTGCTTTCAAATCACAGCATGCTGTGATTTGCCTCGATTCTCCGTGGTCAGCCTATATGTATGATAGGCTGACAGCGGAGATCCGTCTGCCAGCTCCTGCTCTCGTGCGGCGGAGATCCGCAGCGGGATACCACAACGCCCGTGGACAGGCAGCCTAACATTCGCTTTTCACTTTGTCACTGTGGGGTATTGAGTGCAGAATGATGGAGAAAGCTTGTTTTTATTTATTTTTTTTTATTTGCACAAGGCCCCAACATAACAAAAATAAAAAGGTGAACGGGTCTGAAGACTTTCTGTACGCTCTAGGTATGTATTTTTTTCAAAAAAGACAAAATATTTCTGATTAAATGACATATTTACATTTTGAACCTTTCCGTTGAAGGTTTATTACGGACATACTTAAACCTTTTGTGCCTTGTGAGCCGCAGCCAACTTTGAGTGCTGCTCACCAGGTTGAATTCAGAGATGGGGGAGAGGTATAAATGGGAACAAATAAGAAACTGTGAATTTGCAAGTATTTGCTGCTCAATATTACTAGTATTATGTCACTATTACTGGCATTAATTGGTGGGTAGGACATTTGTGTAATAATGGAATTTGACAGTGCATATGGTTATAAGCCAGGACTCTTATCGAAAGCCACGCACAATGGAGTTGCAGTCACATGTTGCGCAAGGCACTGGGAATCACAACTTAAATTTGGACGAAGGGATTGTGGGGTTAATCTAAAGGGGAGACCCAGGAATGAGTAGCTCGGCAGTTTATTGGTAGGGTAAGCAGAATGTAAATGATATAAGTAGGTACCTTAGAGCACCATTCATAAGTTTTATACAAGGTTTCTGGTGTAGCAAACTCACATTTTGCTTATGTGCCAAAATGTGACGGTTGGCAATTTTACGTCAGCTTCACCACTTCAAAACCAAAGGGAGGGGGGCAATGCTTAGTGTTTAGTGGGTGTGGCGGCCTGGCACATTTACTATAATGTACACCATAAACTGGCACAAATTATATCTGAAACCTGTGCCGGCATGTAGCTGGTGTCATTTCATATTTGGTGCACAAAGTGCCTGAAGACGCGCTGCTTGATACATTTGACGTACTTAGTGCAGTTTTTACTTAGACTGCTCTATGAAATGACAGTCTAAATACTTCTGCCCTCTAGAGTTTTATATAGATGCCTACGGTCCTCCAAGTTTGAGCAAAGCTACAGAATTGGCTCTCTTCTTCATCTAGTAGTTGGGGTTCCAACGTGACATATTCTCTTGGTCCAATATGCACTAATCGGTAAATAACGTAGGGTTGGCGAAGGTAAACAAAACCTATTAATTTGAGTTTTGCATTGGTCATAGACACATCATTTTCCTAGAACAGCCAAGAGTCAACATGTAGAGTGAAGTCACAAAATAACTCATTGTTCGCATTATGCAAAATAGTATTCGTTCGTTATTCTGCATTCTCAATTAGTAAACCTTACCATCAGGTGGTAAAATGCTGTGACTTGTATGTAATGCAGTTTGAGATCTAGTTTATCAAGAAAACTCTTGAATCACTAGTTTTATATACAATATCCAGTACTTATGGCCCTTAAATATATTTAAAGAGGTTGTCCTGCCCCTCTCCCCCACCCAATGTGATGGACGAGGAGAGATACTGCTGCGCTCAGGGCTGGACAGTTGCCAAGACCACATCCAACGCCCAACAAGTATCGGCATGTGTGTTATTAATTACGCTGCCATATATTGCTTACATCATGGTGCCAGTGTGCCCAAATAAAAGCATTATATATAGTGCAATACTGCACTCTTCTCCCCATGTGTAGAGAACAAACCATGATGTGACCATTATGTTGCTTGAAATTGTTTCTACTAGATATGGAGGCAACTCCTCTCCTTTTTGTTCCCTAAGGCTGGGTTCACACAGGGCAGATTTGCTGCAGTTTTGCCGCGGATTGCCATTGCATATCCGCACTGCGGCAAAACCGCTGCGTTTGCAGTGCAATGCAGCACAAATGAGATTTGCCAAAAAGCTGTTCTCACAGGACGGATTTTTTCCGCACAGCCGCAGTGCGGAAATGCAACTGCGGCGCGGTTTTAAAAGATGCAGCATGTTCATTCTTTGGTCTTTTCCGCAGCGCTTTTTTGTCCATAGACCTCTATGGACGCAGCCAAATCCGCACCAAATACGCGGCAAATACGCAACCAAAAGTAAAAAAGCGCTGCGGGAAAAACCGCATGCGGATTTTTCCACACGAAAATCCGCAGCAAAATCCGCAAGCCCAAATTAACCTTTGAAGCGGTTTTGCCACAGAAGCAGTTCTTCTGCGGAAAAACCGCAGCGGAAAAACCGCGGCAAATCTGCCTTGTGTGAACCCAGCCTAATATGGCAAGTTCAGGTGTAAATACTTTGCTCTCATCTTTGAATGTAACTTTAAAAATCATGTTCTTTTCAGATATCTTTGACATAGAAGACGCTCTGGATGATCATGAAATGCAAGATGGTAATTATTTTTCCATTTTTGTTTTTTAAATTTTAGGCTTTTTTTTTGTCAGTGCACGGTTGGTTATATGTATATTATAGTATGCAGGAGAGAGGTCCAACATCAGACCCCTCTCCTGCATACTGTAATATACGTAGATAGAGTATGCATGTATAATATATATGCTATATATGTGTATGTAAGATACATATTAACTCCCAGTAAATTTCCAAAAATTGCAAATCTTCATTGCGAGCCGGCAGTCAGTGACCGCCGGGTGACCTCTGTCACAGCAGAGCTACAGGGCCCCAGCAGACCCTGATCAGCTCTACCAATGACTAATGTCACTACAGGGTATGTTTTCTCCTGTAACTGGGGCTCCTATGGATGCTGCTCCTATGGATGCCCCAGCTACAGTGGGAAAATGTTAAATAATAAAAAAACATGTGAATGCCCCCCAGAGGTCTTATATGACGTCATGGGGGACATAGATAGTACAAAAAAATAATCACATTATAAATTAAACTGATCAATATATCAGCCACGTTTTGTTCATAAAATAAAATTTTATTAGGCAGTTCATATTGTACGGACAGATTAATACATGTCATATTTACCTTACAAAGTAAATGCTTTTTTTTCTTTGCATGGCCATGTAACGTACCCATTTAACCATTTATATTCTGTACGATGCTATTTAAGAGTGATAAATAAAACGAAGTTAAAAAAAAAATAATAATTACATAAATAAGTTTTAAAAAAATTACAGCATAAAACAACAATATATGCGTAAGAAAGAAAATAACTCAAAACCAACGCCAACCAAAACCGTCGCTATAAGTGCCCTGTAATCCAAAACCATACATATTATATATCAAAACATCTGAAGCAAAATGAGGAACCCGTACCCATATTTTATTTTAGAGTAAATATAATAATAAAAAAAGATCACTATAAGGCCTCATGTCCACGGGAAAAATCAGGCCCGCCGCGGATTCTTCATGCAGAATCCCGCAGCGGGTCCCTCCTATCCCACGGACGTGAGGCCTAAAAAGAATTACTTACCTGCCCTCCGTCGCGGACGGATCTTCTTTCTTCGGCCCGGCGGATGTGGATTTGCAGGTGAATTAAAGTGTCAGATCCTTAATGGAAAAATTGAACACAATCTGCCACCTTAGACAGGCTTCACTTTTTTTTTTTTTCTAGTTTTAATCCCAACCGAAGGGAACTCAGCTTTGAGGCATAGGAGTCTGCCCTTTTTATACTCCCCACTTCTCTTGAATGCCTATCTAACTTTGGCTCAAGAGTTTAAAAACACAACAAAAAGGCACCTTGAAAAATGCATCTGCTTTGTGTTTTTAATCCATGTTAATTATACTCAGTGATGTAACGCACAAAACATATACATTTTTACGTCTTTTTTTTTTTTTTTAATGCATGCATTTTTACATGTTTTTTGCAAAGTATGTTTTGGTCCTTTTTCTAAACACTGAAAACCGCTGCCATGTAACAAGCAGCCTAACAGATCATTGCCTAGACTGGGCACAATTCAGCTGAGAGCAGGGTTAGCTATGTACAAGTTTGCGGTCTATGATTGTATGGTTTCATGCACTGACAGCAAACTAATATCTGGATAGGGGGTTGAAATGTGAAACTGATTTCTGATTTTATTTATGTAGTGATAAGGCTTTATTAGTCTAAAACCAAGGAAAAAAATCGGCGGTATGGAATACATTGTGGAAATACTGTGAATTCTCCTCAGTGTTTTGCAGTATAGGTATTGTGGATGAGATTGCAGGAGATCTCATTCACGTGCTACAGAAAAAAAATCTGCAGTGTAAATTAAGTGGTGGTGCGGATTTTAAATCCATAGCATGTCTAATTAATGCTGCAGATTTTGGTTCTTCAAATGAACGGGTAAAATCTTTGTCAAAATCCACCTGTAGAGACTTTCTACTGAAGGAATTCCATAACCTGAACTTAATGGCACACTCAATGACATAACCACTGTAAGACTACCGGATGCAAATCCTCACTAAGAGATCACATATTTGAGGCTTTTTATGTTTTTCCTTCAGATGTGGCGAGTGAGTTCTCGTTAGAAGATGCCGTGGAGCCCAGTGTTCATGGATCACTTGGCTCAGAACCAGGTATCGTAAATACTAATGGAGTTTAGTAAATGAAGGGAGAATAAATGGGTCGATCTCGATTCTGTTTAACGAAGTACAGCATGCAGTTTCATTAACATTCCTTATTTATTGGTTGAAGTAAGCGTAAAATCTATCTTGTCAGTGTATACCTGGTCACAACAAGCTTTACATTGCTTCCTAAATGCAAAATTAAGCAACTTTTATATATAATCTTGATTAAATAAAAATTATATTATTTTGCTGGCTGTTGTTGAATCTGTGTAACTACCCCATGTAGCTGGCTGTCGTGTTCCGTCTGACGTTGAACAAGCATACTACTCACGCTGGTGCGAGCACAAAGGGTTAGACTGCACAGGGCAGGTGGAGGAAGGCAGCCAAGTCATCAGGGAGGGCAGATCACAGAAACTGTTCTGAATCGCAGTGTAGATGGGAAGAAGGGCACAGATGGCAGTCTGAAGGAGCTGAATGGCACAGGTTGTGTAGATGGACAGAGAGGAGCAGGAAGCAGGGACAAATCATAATTTCTTCAGCATCCATGTCGACAGAAGGGAGAGGAGATTTCTTAAGGCTATACAAGGGAAAATCTGTACAGGAATAAAGCTTTGCTGAGGCATCGGATTTAGATAAGGCGGCGGCATCCTGGACATACAGACCTTGCATCCAGTATGTATTGCTGAGAGGGAGATACTTGCATGAGAAGTCTGAAAGTAGGAGCAGGTAACAAACTGCATATTCATTTTAAAATGAAGAAAATGAAGATTACAGCATGAAACTTAGTAAAACTTTTTTAATTCAAACTAACCACTTTGTATGTGTATGTAGATATATATAGAGAGAGATATATATAATGTATACAAATCTAGTGTGTGTATGTAAAATATATTTATATATCTTTTTTTTTTCTTAAAGGGGTTTATAACCTTACGTAAGGGGTGGTTTAAAGGTATAATCAATAGTTTCCCGTTGATTAAATATTTTTGAAAAACCTGGAAATATTTTTTTTTCTATCTTTTTAATGAGGGGTTGCCAAACATTAAATAAATATTTTCTTATTGTTTTAACCATCTTAGATGTTAAAGAGGAGCCGGAGGGAGAACCAGTAATAGAAGAACAAGCTAATGTTGAAGAGCCCACGGTTGAAGAGCTAACTATCGATTCAATTATTGAGAACATTTTGGAGCAAGAACTTGCTGCTGGTCATGATGATGATGATGATGATGATGTAGAAGAAGCAACAATAACACATGAAGATGACCATGGGACACATCATGAACCAAAACATGCACATAAGCAGGAAGTAGAAGAGACGGAAACTGAATTTCTGAATGCTCCTACTCCAGAAGTAGAGGAACCTGTAGATGTAGAAGATGGGCCAGAACCTGTAGCAGATGAAGAACCTGAGGAGGAGGAGCTAGCAACAGAGGAACAGGAACCTCAGGATGAACATTTTGAGAACATTAAAGTAACAGAAAATCAGGAAAAATCTGAAGATCATGAAGAGTCTGTCTTTATGGGGAAGGAAGACCTAAATGAACCAGCAGAAGATGAATCTGATGAAGGTATATTAGCAGTTTTTCTTTCCTAAACATTATTTCCATGAGATGAATTAGTTACTGTACTTACACTGGCTTGCGGCAATGCAGCCTTAGAAGAACTTATATTTACAGTCATTTACCTTACAGCCATATCAGATGCTGTTTACTGAATAACAGATGCCTAACATTTACATTGAATGTACAGTACTTGCATACATCAAACATATAAACCTCCATCACATCATTGTAGATGCCTTCTAAGGACAATGAAAATGTTTCAGAGGGTTTCTTTGTGCTCCATAACAAGATACTTCGATAGTTTTATATGCGTTTCTCTGGTAAAGAAACACGTTAACTGTTTCCCATATTAGACATTTATGAAATGTCAACTGGATATTCCGATGTGTTATTGGTGGAAACATCCCATTTGTTCATTCGGGTGTTTGTGGCTCTCTCTATTGAAGTCGGAGTGTTGCAGTAACAGTATGTAGGGCTTAAGATTCTGCAGTGTTGATACTGAGGAAGGCAAAAACACCCATGAACCAAAAGCCACCTGTACTTAGGCCATTTTCACATGGCTGAGAAAATCACATGACATTCGTGCGATGCGAGACACTCAAATCTCGTACGACTGTGAACCCCATTTCTTTGTAATATTACGCTCAGGAAAGACATACAGGCCTCTTGTGAACTCCTTCAATGACTTCACTGAGAACTTAAAGAATTCCCTTCTGTGTTGATGTAGAAACCTTTCTGGGGATGTGAGAGGGTCCTGATCATGGAGGAAGCCATTTTTCTGAACTTATGGTCTTTTTTTTTTACACGGGCCTGAACATTTCTCTGAATACTCATTGTCCTCACAGTTTGGCTAAGTAAAGCGACTACCAATTAGCTGGCGAACGAGTGAAGGGCTGATCATTCAGTTTCAGTGACCATATAAATGCTATCTGAGTGTTGTTACAGCTCCTAATGTAACTATACAATAGGCCTATGGGGACAAACTACTGTAGTGATCGTTCATCCCAATGTTAGGCCGTTATATTGATATAATGGGATATTCTCATCCCAAAAATAAATAAAAAGGACAAGAATTATGTATTGAAGAACACTACAATCCGCCCCTTCAAAATTTGAAAGGACTTAAACATTTTACACAAGATGAAGATTGGCCAAATATTCTTTCTTTTTTGATCATTGTTCTGTTTAAACATCCCAGCGATCGGCCAACAAGGGAGCAAATGCTCTCTTGTTGGCCAGTTCTATCTTCTATGGAGACATTCGAAGAACTTCTCACCAGTGCCTCTTCCCGTGTAAACAGGGGTTGTGCCTTCAGCAGTAAAGGAATTAAGTGAACAAACGCTCATACGGCCACATACAGGCCTGATGATTGCTCCATGTAAATGGAAATAACGAGTGACTATCAGCCTCCTAATATCAGTTGGTGCTGCTTATGTACACAAAATCTAGGCATATCATAAGGTCCTTAGGGTGCTGGTCCACTGCAGCGTTTCTCTTCTCCATCATGTTGGCAGAGCTCTGCTGATTGTGATTGGTACCTGGACTTGTAATATTTTTTGCATTGAGTTTTCTGATGAAGAGGCATTACCTGTACTAACAGCCATAGGGTCCCTTTAAATTAACCATTAACATCAGTTTACATAAAATAGGTTGGTAATTGAATCCTGATGGATATCTATGCTATATTAATGGGGCACCGAAGCTGTATACCATGGGCTCTATTTATATACTTCATAGTCTACAGAATTTGAAGGAGCTCACCACAAGATGTCAGTATTGTTTTCCTCATTGCCATCTGAGCACATAATCGTATCAGTAGTCATTCAGTTAGCAGTAAGCTTTATATTTCCGTTTTAGATGATGGTTATGTGCATAATTTATGTCTTTTTTCGCTTTCAGTAAATGACTACAATGATCAGACAGAGCTGGAAGAAGAAGAAGAAGAACCATCTGAATTATCAGGTACGTAGGGAGTTGATTATACCTTGAGAGCTCATAAGGTGTCTACACCAAATTACGACTAATTGTAAGCATTTTCCCACGACTGTATATTAGGAGTAGCAAAGCTCTTCAATTATTTTTTATTAACATGCTATTCCCTGGTGTTGTGTAGATGAACCGTATGGGGAAACTGTGCCTGAACAGACCGAGGAAGCTGCGCCGGAAACCTCAGGTAATTGTTTCCTTTATCTTTGTCCATTAGGAGCCTAGAAGCATGTCAATTCGACAAAAAAAGACATATATAGGCTACAGCTACGGAGGACTTGCATGTTTTGTTTTAGCATTGAGATACTACATTAGATGTACTCTAAGTCCACCTTTTCGTGACTATTTGTAATTATCTGCTTGGATGCATTATGACTAATTTTGTGGATTTGCAGTCCCATCGGGTTAGTGCATCTGCTGTCACGTAATGAGCATTTCCTTCTACAGTCCAAATACTATTGCAATCATTTCCTAGAAGTGCTTGTCCTGTAAATTGATGTAGAGATGCAATTAGTTGGATCGCCTGTTCTAAGAAAAGATTATAAAGGGTTTTTCTAAAGTTGATATTTCCAGGGTAGATAAGTAAGTGATCACTGGAACCACCACTAAGCACTGGAACGGGGGTCCTTCACAAACATCCAGTCTCACTGGGAAAAATCTCCCTCATTCGACAGTGGTGGTGGGTTGTTTCTAGACTTTTATGCTAGTGAATCACCTATATTGTGAATAGGTAATTAATATTTAGTTGTGGGAAAACCCATTTAAATACTGTAAGGTATGCCCACCCCAGCATATGATTTTGCGTCGCATTTAGATGTTGCGGATTTTTAGTGACGGTTTTGCACTGAAAAACTCCCATGTTAAGGGACAATACAAGCTTGATGAATGGGGAATAAAAACCTCTGCAACTTGGCATGCTCTGTGTGTAGTCGAATTATGTGTTCAATTTGACCCTTTACAGTCCATATAGTGACTCAAGAGCTTTACTTCACCAACAACGAAAACTTCTTGTATGTATTTGTGTGTGTTCAGGCATCAAATCAATGTTTTTTGTGTTTTTTTTTACCTTTTTAATCTAGAAACCGATGAAGATACAGCAGAGGGTAAGATATCATTTGCGTACAATGAAAAATATATTGTCCTCTGAAACGTCTATGATATGTTATTGTTATAAGCGTTATAATTATGTGCTGTATGTATCTAGAATTTAGAGGAAGAAGTCATTAGTTGGTAAAAGGCTGCTGCTCTAGGGCTCATGCCCACGAGCGATGCAGAATACGCCTGCGGATTTACACCGTGGGAGTACCACAAATCAAAACAAAAAGTGCCAGTGAGTGATCATGTTTTTCCGTGCGGATTTCCGCGGTTTAACTTCTATTGCTATCAATGGAGCCCTCCCACGGCGAATTCGCGGTGAAATAGAACATACAGAGATTCTCTCATGCTCGCGGAAATCCGTGGTACAAATCTGCATGTGTGCGCTGGCAGGCAGAAAACCATTAGCTTCAATAGAGCCTTGCCACTGCAGAATTCACGCGCTGATTTCCACTGCGGGAAACGCAATCAAATCCATCCATGAGCATTCACCCTTAGACTGGTTGCACCAAATTCAACTTTTATCACCTATTCCCAAGATAGATAATAAGTTCGGTGGTGGTTTCACTGCTGAGACACCCACCGATCCTGAGAAGTGGAGTCCAATGTCCTCCACTTCTTGTCACTATGGAGTCACTGCACCCGCCTACAGTGATGTTAGATTGAATGGCGCGACGGTAGCACATGCGTGGCATGTGCATTCATTTCAGTGGGGCTGATGAAAATAGCAAAGTCAAGTAATTTGCTCTCTCTAGCAGGCACACTTAAAATGAATGGAGCATTGCCACTCCATTAATTCTCCTCAACGCAGGAGGTACAGCAAGCCTGAAATGAGGATGAAGGGGGGCACAGGACCCTTATTCTCGGGGTCGGTTTGGGTCTCACTGGTGAGACCACCACCTTTCCTATGGATAGGTGATAAAACTTGATTTTGGTACAACCCCTTTAAGAACCTTTACTAGGTAGGATCCTGTTGTGTAGGAATATAGTATTGTTGTGAATCTACTATTAGAATGGGAAAATCAAATGATCTGAGCAACTTCGAACAAGACGTGGCTTGGACTAGCTGAGATCAGGTTTTCAAGAACTGCCAATCTTGTGGAGTTTTCTCATGCAGTGATATACCAAGAATGCTGGCTGAGGAAGAACATCTTGCAAATGGAGATCTCATAGATGTAACCAATTTGCCAGAAATCATTCGAATGAACAGGCAGTGCACAATCAAGCAAATTGTAGTAGAATAAAACACCAATGCTCCAACTCGCGTATCCAAGCACACAACATGTCATTCCTTAGCATGGATTACCTATAACAGTTAAGGTGTTTCTAAAAGAAACAGGCAATATTTTATTGGGCAAAAGAGACCAAAAATTGGATCACTAAACTATGGAAAAAGTATCACCTGGTCAGATGAATCCAGATTTCTGTTGCACCATGATTAAGGGAGGGTCAGAATTTTGCACAGGCAGCATGAATCGATGAACCCTTCCTGTCAGTTGTCTGCATGGGCAAATATACCTGCAGAACGATTTTAACATCTGGTTGAGTCTATACCATGACAAACTGCCGTGTATAAGAAAGCCAAAGACAGTCCCACGTACTACTGGATGGGTGTCTATTCATTGTAAATGACCAGCCCTAGCCATAGATTCCAATATTAGATGCTTTTAACACTTGACATGTCCAGTCCAAAGGCTCCTCTTAAGTCATGCACTATTATCTGTGCCTCAGTATGGGATTACCATCTCCAATAATTCCCATCTCAGATACTCTGAATCTCATCACTGTACAGATGATGTAATAGTCAGTTGTTTGTACAGTCGGCTTTCTTTATGCCGACATGACAGGAATCCATGCCAAGTTGCAATTAGCTTTGTTAAAGTGTTGAGTTGGGATTTTCATCGTTGAGTTTATTATTACTTCTCTTACTAATGAGATCAGGGCATTAAATACTCCTGTATGTTTCAGCAATTCTGCTTTTTAGATTTATCCATCTTTCAGTATTTTTGTTCTTTCCCTTCTAGATACGGAGGACGTCGTCCGTGATGACAGTGAAGAGGAGATTAATGGTAATGTAGTAAATATGTGATGATTTATTATGACCCAGCCCTTTAGCGATCTAATAAATAATGCGTTGCTAGTGTAAGCAGAATGCTTTTCAAGGCAATTAAATTGGAAATGCATGTTAAGTGGATTTTGTGCAAGTTACACAACAATAATTAGGTCTCAGTAGATGATTAATGATCTGTAGAGGGCGCCTTAACTGCAGAAGGCATATTCAGTCCAGCTAAGGTAATAACAGAAAATGCCCACGTAGAAATAAGGTTCCTTGGTGTTCCCAGCAGCCGTTGGTTACAATTGTAGATATGTCAGGATTGAATTGGAATCTTGAAGCTTTCGTCTACTTATTATGATAAGTAGACAATAGCACGGTGTACTCTGGCCCACACTAGCCATAACACAGTGCATCACTTTTGCTCAGCTTACCCCTGTTAGGTGTAAAGGTGTATGTTTCTTAACCGCGGTAACCTGTGAGAGCCAGTACATCTGCAGCGGGCAGAACCGAGTGCAGATCCGCAGTAAGGGGTTTGAGCAGTGGGGAGTAAGATGGTAATTACTGTGGCTCTGCTACTCCCCTGAGACATGGAAAATCGCGATTTAGTGCAGTATTTTGCAAGCAGTGGTAAATTTGGCAGTTGTTTTTGCAGCAGGATAAGATGGTGATACCCATGTGGGGCGCTACCCACAGAGTTCGGTAGGGGACGATCTTGTTTTGTTGTGACGCCAGTCCGTGTACATATAGGGACTCGTTCCAAACAAAAATAATAAATACAAAAATTGGAGAAATAGATATAACGGGGGGGAAGGGGGGGGGGGGGGGAGAACCTCTGTTCTGCCTGGAGTGCTTAGTGTGGTACCTTAGTGCAGATGTTTGCAGATGGAATCAATGGTAGGAAGGGACTCCAGGAGTTGGGTGTAAAAGAAAACTAAAACACTTTTATTCTTCAAGAGCAGATAAGGGTTCAACTTGACTTGTTGCATACAATTCACATTAGATGACTTTAGAAGAAACAGTTACAGTTTCAAACATAAATGACTTCTGCAATTTTCTCAGGGGCTTGATACAGGGAACTACATTTATCCTCGGTGGTTTGCCTTCTAGCTTCGCTCCCTGCTTGGGCCTGTCTCTGGCCAACGTGGTGTCTTTTCTTACTGTGCCCATGCATGGCTGGCATAGATCTCCTTCTCATCTTCTCTCTCTTGCTCTTGAGTGCTTACACTTTAGATGTTTCACTTCCCACCATACTGGCTTTCTCCTTGTTCCTCCCTGATCTCTCTCAAGCTCAAGCTTAGCTCTGTACTTGGAAGACTGACTTAGCTCTGCCCACTCTCTCATTTTGTACTGACACTAACCCAGCCTATCTAGGGACTTTACCAATCACAGGCTCTCTATACCTGGCTATACACTCCCCTGACTGTTGCTATGTGACCTGTACTCACCAAGGGTTGGAGAATATTACAAGAACACATAATTCAATGAGAAATATGAACACATAACATCATAACTTGTCACACTTATTAATACATTACTTTAAACCTGATTTAACACTGTAATCATAACCGAAAGTGCTGGAGTACCCAGCTCTGGGGTACTACACATCCATGCATTATGCACTGCATGGTCAATTTACTAGACACTGGTCCTTTCATGACCTCCCTGTATCGAAATTAAATAGATGAACTGTCTGAGTGAATTCGAATTAAGCATGCTCATCGGTGCTAGACCAGTCGGGGGTCGGTATTTCACTGCCAAGCTTGTGGGATTTTCTCATGGAACAGCGTTGAGAGTATGCCAAGAATGGTGTGATCGAGGGAAACCTCAAACAAAAGGGGATGCTGAGGACATAAACAATTTGTCGATGAAAGTGATCAAAGGAGGATCAACGATTGTTCTGATGAACAGGTGCTGTATGAGAAACGAAAGCAAGACCCCAGTGAGCGAAAAAGTGTAAAAATTGTATTAATGAGCAGTGGATAACATTGACTGGTCGGATGAGTCCAGATTTCTGTTGCACTGTGTGGATGAGAATCCGAGTTTGGCACAAGCAGCATGAAGCAATGACCCCTTCTAGTCAAAAGCAGCTCAGTATCTCCATCTAATTTGTGGCAACTGCAGTAAATTATCCTGTCCACATGGACCAATATTCCTGAAATATGATTCGCCCACTGAATGGAATCCATGCCATCACGAATTGCTGTGGTTACATGGCCATAGGAGGTCCAACATGCTTCGAGATGGGTAGCCATTTAATTCTTTTATGACAATCTTAAAGAGCCTCTGTCAACACTTTTAAGCATCGTAAACCACCATAATGGTGCTTAAAGGGGAGTCTAGGGTGGTTTGTTTTTATACTTGCCCTGTCTTCTATTCCTGCGCTTGGTTCCCACGAACTTATCGTGCGCAAAGGTGCTGCCAAGGCCCTTTAACCCTTTCCAATCCACTGTCTGACGTCTGAAGACATTATGATTAGAGATGAGCGAGTATACTCGCTAAGGCTAACTACTCGATCGAGTAGTGCCTTAGCCGAGTATCCTCGGGTGACAGGTGAGTTGTGGCGGTGAGCGGGGGGGGAGGGGGGCGAATCTTTACAGACGAGCGGGAGGATACTAGGCTACTAGGCTAAGGCAAAACTCGCTCAAGTAGTTAGCTTTAGCGAGTATACTCACTCATCTCTAATTATGATTTAAGGCTGTACAGCTCCGATGTTGGAAGACATCCGTCGGGGTTCTCTTACTGTATATTGCCAGCCTCTCTGCTGTCGGAGCCTATCTGTGTCACCTCATGCAGTACTGGCTTTAGCCAGCAGATAGCGTCGTTGTATAACAGCAGAAAAAGAGTAAGCCCCCCTAGGAAAACCAGGATACAAATTGGATTGGAAAGGGTTAAATGTCTTTGCTTGCTGCGCGGGAAATATATGTCACGATGTGCAATTCTCCCAGTGAAAACTGCTGATGGCTGGGTGCCACATTGTATTGTCTAAAGTAGAACTTTTATGTACTGCTTCTCATCAGTTGTTTAAAATTGCAATGGTTGTGAAATGCTAAACTTCATTTAATTTTTTTATTTTTTTTTAACATTTTAGATATTCCTGTAGGTGAAGAGCCAAGTGAATCAGCAGGCAAGTGATTCCAACTGCCTTGCAAATTATCATGTATTGCATTATTATGTGCAAAGCTGTCAGATTATGGCAAATGTTTGCTTGAGATCCAATATTTGATCCCTCTCCTAGGTATACGTTATTACAACTACATCTTCATATTCATGCTCAGGTGTTTACACCTTTTAAATAGATGTCATTATACTGTACATCTGGGAACTACAGAATACGAGCATGGTCATGGAACCAGTTCAAGAAGGCTTTTTTATATGGATCGTTATCCTGTTGACAGTCACCATCAGGAGATGGGTTTGCTGTAGCATTTTACACATTGCTCAGATGTTATAAAAGTCTAATATGCGCCAGGAAAATATAACACATTCCATGACGCCTCAACTGTTTAAAAGGCGGGTTGGCGATCAGGGATCTGTGCCCTCCGTAGCTTCAGTTTACTATTCTGGAGTGGAACCTAATGTGGTCTTCCATTGCTCCAATACACATTAAGGATTGCGATGCAGTGTATCCAGGGATGTTTGTTTGCACTCCATTGTTTTATTGCATTATTTATTTAGTTTTTCTATGGTGCCTTGTGATATTAATCAGTTTGGTCACTCTACTCCAACTTCTCTTTCTTTTTCTTTTTTTTCCCCTTTGTTCTCCACATCCTTGTGTTTGAATTCAGTAAACTATGTATAACCGTCTCAAGGGAACAGTAGCTTGGGATGCTTTAATCGCCCTGTCTGATACAATTCACAAAATAAGTCATAACATACAGTATTAAACCGTTGCAAAGCTTGAGCAATAGGGTAGAGGGCCCTGTTCGCAAGAGCTTACAGACTATAAGGAAGTACACACATTGGGTACTATTTATGCGTATTCGGAATTAATCTGATTGGCTGGGGTAGTTTATTCCAGAGAACTGGTGCGGCTCCGGAGAAATCTTGGAGACCGTAGCAGGAGGTTTGGATTAGAGAGAAATTAGTAGAGCGGAGAGCATGGGTATGGTCGTAGACCGAAATGAGGGAGGAGATACAGGGCAGTGCAGCACTGTGGAGAGCTTTATGGATGCGTGATGAGTTTTAATTGTATTCCAAATTTAACGGGCAGCCAGTGTCGTGGAGGCGGCTGGCGCGGTGGCAGTTATGAGCCTGCTTGTAAGCTTCTACACGAGGAACTGGCTTTGGAAAGGGGAGTCTAATATTCACCTACCGCTTGCGTTCTGGTCTTCGCAATGGCCTGTGGTGCTGCTGCAGGCTGCCACATCCTCCTCCACGCCGACAGAAAATTTCTTCGTGGAAGCAGGGCTTAAATACCTGGCCTCCAGCAAGTTAATGCTCTGATTGGTTAATTCAATTATGTCTTTGAATGGCTGTGATTGGTTAACCCCACGCCGGCTTTCATTGACTGACGCGGTGCTGGATTAATCAATCAGAGCATTCGCTTGCTGGAAGTGGTGAACTCAAGCCCTGCTTCCAGGAAGAAATGCTCTGTCGGTGTGAAGGAGGATATGTCAGGCTGCAGCAGCGACGGAGATGCGGAATTCGACTCTGCCGTGTGCAGCGGACCTTAATATAGGTATTACTCCCATTTTTTTTTATTTTTGTAATTTTGCATTTTTTATCTTATTTCTGTCACTAATTATATTTAGAAAATGTTAATAGATTTGGCCAGTTTTCCCTCATTTTGTGCTTTAGCAGCAATAATGTTTAGCTCTCTTCTAATTTTATACAATTCTCTGTCTGTTACATTTTCCAGTTTCTTTAAACCTCTTATTGGCATACTTCTTATCTTTTATTATATCACTAACTTGTCTAGTGAGCAAGAGTGGTTTTCTTTTTCCCTTTTTACTTTTGCTAGTTTTGTTTGACGTTTAAAGTTTTTAATTACCTTTATGATAGTCATTTTTAATCGTGTCCACTGGGCAACGACTCCTGCTGTTTTATTCCACCCTGTTAATTAGTTGTTTTTTTAACTCCTCTATATCCTTGAAATCAGTCTTACTAAAATCCAATACTTTAGTTGTAGTAAAGAATTTCTCAAAGTCTTTTCTTATATCAAACCATAAACATCAGTGGTCGCTGGAACCCAAATTCAGTTTCACCTGACCCTCAGACACCAGATCCCCATTAGTAAATACTAAATCCAGAATGTTCTCTTTAACAAGTTGTTGTAGAAATGCTTCTTAAATGCCTATATCAAATTCTTGCTCCTGTTTGTAAGTGTAATAGGGATACTTCAAGCATGTTGAAGTCACCCATTATTACACTTCCCTTTACTGCCATTTGAGTGATTTAATCAACCAGCAAGTTATCATAATACTCAGTTTGCCTTGAAGGCCTATATATGACACTAATTCTAATCACAGTTCTCTCTTAAGGGACATATACACATAATGATTAACAAGCAAAATCTGTTTAAATAAATAAAAATGCGTGGTAATTAGAGATGAGCGAGCGTACTCGGAAAAGCACTACTCGCTCGAGTAATTTGCTTTATTCGAGTATCGCTGTGCTCGGGTCTGAAGATTCGGGTGCCGGCACGGAGCGGGGAGCTGCAGGGGAGAGCGGCGAGGAACGGAGGTAAGATCTTTCTCTCCCTCTCTCCCGCCCGCTCTCCCCTGCTCCCCGCTGCGACTCACCTGTCAGCCGCAGCGGCACCCGAATCTTCAGACCCGAGCACAGCGATACTCGGATAAAGCAAATTACTCGAGCGAGTAGTGCTTTTCCGAGTATGCTCGCTCATCTCTAGTGGTAATCATTATATCTAAATGCAAAACATTTTCAACCAGCATAAAATTTATCGCTGGATCACTCACTTCTCACCGTGTGTAAATGAAGCATTACTTTGCATGTAAAACCAGAGAGTTTTTAAGTTCTTTGTGTGTATTTTGAATTGCTGTTTAAATACTCCCCTTAACCTAAATAGCTATTCAACTGCCCATTCTTTCTACTGTCTTTTCTGTACATTGTGTATCCAGGCATGGCAGTTTCCCAATCACTACAAACCTTAAGCCATATCTTGGTTATGGCAACCTGGTATAAATTACTCCCAGATATAATAACCATTAGCTCACCTTGTCCAGAAACAGAGAGGCTCCTTAAGAGGTGATTCCTGTTCTGACAATCCTTTTATTGCAAGATGGCCATACATGTGGTGATTGATAGTCCTGTAATATTATTCTTCTGCAGCTGCTGAGAGATGTCAGGTTGGCTGCGAATTTCCCCAGCAAAATTTGGTGTTTGCTGGGGATGCCAAGAGCAGGACTCAAGGAAATAGGCTCATCACCTCGAGCCCCACATTCTCAAAGGGGTTGTGCATCTTGGTACAACTTTTATAGCGACCTTCTAGATCTGTAGTCAAACCAAGTTCTCTACACACTGCTTTTTATTAATCAGTGCTGTCCACATGAGCAGGGATGGCCAATCAGAGCAGCATGTAATGTCTTAGCCTACCAATGTGTATAACTACTCAGTGTGCATCAGATAGCTAGAGAAGCGGAGTGGGCATTTTTTTTCTCCAGACCAGAGGGTCACTTTAAGTCCTATGACACATGGGAATTCTGCTTGTAGTTCAGGTGTCTTGTTTTAATTTGTTTACTGTGTGTGTGTATGTGTGTATATATGATGTGTGTGTGTGTGTGTGTGTGTGTATGTATATAATATATATACATTTTTAATTTATTTTTTAATTATGTTTGACCATGGTTTTGTTTTTTTTAATTATTTTTTTTGTGGTGGGAGTGATGGTTTTACTGCAAATCAGAATATCACATTATTCACTACATGGACTGATTTTGTCTTTTTATGTTTTGTCTTGCAGAAGATCATAGTGAGGAGCCAGAGAGTCGTAAGTACTGAAGTACCTTCCTCACATCATGTTCAAAAATTTTATTATACTTGGAGTGGCTTAAAGGGGTACTCCCATCTGATACGTTTATGATGTACTCAAAAATGTTGCAGATTGTAATATCCCTTTCAAAGTTATTGCCCGTAAAGTACATTTTATCACCTATCTGCTTCTGGGGGGGGGCAGCACTGCTTTTTTCGTCGGTAGCAGACGAAGTGTTTACGAAAGTCTAACCTTTTTTTTTTGTCCTAATGCAGTGGTATTAAATCTTTAGTTGCAAGTTTACATTTAACTTTTTAGCAGCTCCCTCTGTAGCAGTGATTTATGGTTAGGTGATAATATGAAAATATCCTGCTTTTGGTTTCTCTGTATCAATAATGTTTATAATTTATTTTAGCTCATGAACATATTGAAGTAAAGCAGAATGAAATGCCCGGTAAGGCTCAGACTGCATTTTAACCATTTGCATTTCGGCTCTTACATCGTGTAAAGCAATTCTGTGGTCCTAGGGACAAGATTTGTCCATGCACTGGGGTAGTTAGATTACTTGGTATCCTCCTTTATGGCCATACTGTGGCAGAGCTACCTAATCTGAAGCCCCTTTGCAGTGTTCCAAGCTGGACACGGTGCTACGTAACCTAGATTTGTTTCTCAGTGTTCTGTGACACCACACATTTACGTAAACTGTTTGTGCCAGTTGGAATACACCTGTGATACGTGTTAAGGCCCAATCTCCATGAGGACCTTTTGATCTGGAAGAAAAAAAATCACAGCATGCTCCATTTCTGTGTGGTTCCTGCACAGATTGCTTCCATTGAAGTCAATGGAAGCCGTCTGATCCGTGGCTTGTCCACAATTGAATTGCGAACAGGCAGCGGATTCTGTGGTAAAGCAGGAGTTTTTAAAAAAAAAAGTAAATAAATACTCCACTGTCGCACACATCCAGAGTGAAGGAAATGAGGACCCGGACCGGTAAGTAGAAGACTCGCAGTGTCTGCGGTCAGGGTCTGATTTTGCTGCGGGCTCCTGCATGCAGAATCCCATCCGCTCGTGGACATGAGGCCTAAGGCTGAATAATCGTTTTGTGCAGACCTATTCCAATGTACAAGAAATACATTTTAAATATTCCAGTCTGTATGGTTTTTGATACCTTTTTTATTTTTTTTATTTGCAGAACATCCAGTTGTGGATGATAGGCCAAGTGAAAGGGCAGAAGGTATGTACATACACTGGGTAATTAGTGTTGAGTTATTGTCATTTATACAGAACGTGCAGCAAATTTATAGTACTGTAAGAGTACAATTTGCGCAGATATCGTAGAGTAAATCTACTTGTGGGTTTTGGTGTAGATTTTTACAGCAGAATTCACTCATTGCATTGAATGAAATCTGTGGTGAAAATCCACTGGAGAATCTCACCGAGCGTTGCTATTCCACCCCATCAAATGAGCGGAAGCCGAAAGCCAATGCTAGGAAACATTAAAGGAAAAAGGAAAAATTTTCAGCAGCTCAGGCAATAAAAAAAAGTGGTTTCTTTTAGCATTTCAGTAAAGACCTGAATAAAGAGCCCAGCATAGGTATTTTAAAGGCCTACATGTTTTAAGCATAAGCTCTTCGTCATGGCATCTGATGCCATGTAGGCTTGAAACATGTAGGCATTTAAAATACTCATGCTGAGTTTTTTTTATCCAAGGTTTTACTGGAAAACTGAAATAAAGAAATCCTTTTATACCACCTAAGATGCTGGAAACAGCCTATTTTTCTTTAAGGCCTCTTTCACATGGGCTACAAAATCTCGCTACAAAACGCATGTATGTGAAGCTGAAGTTTTCAATGGGTTCTTTCACATGAGAAGTTTTGTAGCCTGAAAGAACCCATTGGACACCATGAGCCTCACATACATGTGTTTTGTAGCAATGATTTTGAAGCCCGTGTGAAAGAGGTCTTTTGCAGTGAAAATCTGTGGCTTTTCCATGACACGGGTTGCTGCGGAATTGAAAATCTGCAGCATGTCTATTTTTTCTGCAGAGAATGAATGGTTTGTTGAAACCTCCTTCACTTACACAATTTTCGGCACAGGTTTCACAGTTAAAATTCCACAGCAATTTCGCCGTGTGAACTCTCTCAAGGGTTGTCTCACACACAGGTTTTTTGTGACAGGTTGTGATGCGGGTATTTGAGCCAAAGCCTGAAGTGTATTCAGCAGGAAGGAGAAGGAGAAGTAAAAGTCCTTCCTTTTTTAATTGATTTTTGAATCCAATTTGACTTTGGCTCAAAAAAGCATAATCAAAAACTGCCACGCAAAAACTGTGTGAGATGGGCATAAATAGTTTTTTAGAGTTTTTTTTTTTGCTTGTTTTTTGATAGGAGAATTATAATGCTACATACCTGCAGAAAGGCTTTTTTTCTGCCAAATAAGGCTGAATATGCAACAACAAAGGCTCTGAACTAGATGTGAACATGGCCTAATAGTGGACATGATTGGTGTAGACTGAAAGTAGGACCTGAAGCTCACCTGATCCAACAATGTTTTTGGAGTTTCTTGTGAAAAAAAAAAGTTTCTCCAAACAAACTCTTAAATTGCTAGTTTTTTTTACTTCTTATATTCCTAATCTTCATGTTGCTTATGCTTTTAATGATTTTATTCAGCTTGTCGAAGGTTCTACTATCTCCAGTCTACATATATAAAAGCAAAAGTCATCACCCAATTACTCACTGAATGACTGACTCGCCACTAATTCTCTAACTCCCGATGTCATACAAACTTGAAATTTGTAACAAACATTCTTTAGATCCCAAATAGGAAAAGTAAAGAGGTCACAACTTGATTATTCAATTCGAAGCGGGAAAAACCCGTGATACACGAGAGAGTTCTTTTCTCAGAAACCACAAAGCTGAGATAAATGATTTTTTGCACACATACCTTCAGGTCGTGGAGGTGTACTAAGCAGGCCTTTTTGAGAAATGCATTGTCCAACTGTGATAATTCGCAATCAAAATGCAAATCTTGGAAATTCGGTATGTAAATCGGGAAGTAAAGAGGTTACAACTTGATTACCTCACCTCTATGTGTATATAATAGGGTGTATCTACCTCATCTCTCTGTGTATATACTGAGGAGAATTTACCTCACCTGTATGTGTATATACTGAGGAGAATCTACCTCACCTCTATGTGTATATACTGAGGAGAATCTACCTCACCTGTATGTGTATATACTGGGGAGAATCTACCTCACCTCTGTGTATATAGTGAGGAGAATCTACCTCATCTCTGTGTGTATATACTGAGGAGAATCTACCTCACCTCTGTGTATATACTGAGGAGAATCTACCTCACCTCTATGTGTATATACTGAGGAGAACCTACCTCACCTCTGTGTGTATATACTGAGGAGAATCTACCTCACCTCTGTGTATATACTGAGGAGAATCTACCTCACCTCTATGTGTATATACAGAGGAGAATCGACCTCACCTCTATGTGTATATACTGAGGAGAATCGACCTCACCTCTATGTGTATATACTGAGGAGAATCTACCTCCCCTCTATGTGTATATAGTGAGGAGAATCTACCTCACCTGTATGTGTATATACTGAGGAGAATCTACCTCCCCTCTATGTGTATATAGTGAGGAGAATCTACCTCACCTGTATGTGTATATACAGAGGAGAATCGACCTCACCTCTATGTGTATATACTGAGGAGAATCTACCTCCCCTCTATGTGTATATAGTGAGGAGAATCTACCTCATCTCTGTGTATATAGTGAGGAGAATCTACCTCATCTCTGTGTATATAGTGAGGAGAATCTACCTCACCTGTATGTGTATATACTGAGGAGAATCTACCTCACCTGTAGGCCTCTTTCACATGGCCGTAGCTGTTTTTATGTCCACCCGTAGGTGCCATAAAAACATGTGAACAGGCGCACAAATCTAACGTTTGTGCGCCCGTGTAGAGGGCCCAGGCCAACGAATATATGCTGAGGCTGCAAGGCGGTTGGGCAGGGAAAGACCGCTTAGCTCTGCTAAGCTGTCTCACCCTTCCCTCAACGGCTCACCACCTCTCACCTCCGTCTGTTTGCAATGGGAGGGGGCAAAGCTAAGCTCTCCCCCCCCCCGCCCCTTGTCCGCAGCCAGCAATGGGAGGGGGCAGAGCTTAGCCCCACCTCCATCCCGGCCTCTCCCATTGCAAACAGCCAGAGGGGAGGAGAGAAGGGGGATGGAGTTTAACAGTCATGCTGCTAAACTCCCTCCCAGCTCCTTTCTCCTGATGCTATCATTAGCTCCCATAGGAGTGTATGACGTGCCTGGCGTATTCCGGGCAAAAACATAGTTCCAGGACTATCTTTCCTGCCTGGCGTAAAAGCGCCCGACACTATATTGGCTGGTCAGGCGCTTATATTCCGTGGGAATGCGTCTGTGTGATCTGATCATTGGAATCAGATGGTAGCGTATATCGGACAGCCGTGAAGACTGCGGGCAGTATACGCTACTATGAATAAGCCTGTATGTGTACATACTGAGGAGAATCTACCTCACTTGTATGTGTATATACTGAGGAGAATCTACCTCACCTGTATGTGTATATACTGAGGAGAATCTACCTCACCTGTATGTGTATATACTGAGGAGAATCTACCTCACCTGTATGTGTATATACTGAGGAGAATCTACCTCACCTGTATGTGTGTATATACTAAGGAGAATCTACCTCACCTGTATGTGTGTATATACTGAGGAGAATCTACCTCACCTGTATGTGTGTATATACTGAGGAGAATCTACCTCACCTGTATGTGTGTATATACTGAGGAGAACCTACCTCATCTCTCTGTGTATATACTGAGGAGAATCTACCTCATCTCTCTGTGTATATACTGAGGAGAATCTACCTCATCTCTGTGTATATACTGAGGAGAATCTACCTCACCTGTATGTGTATATATTGAAGAGACTCTACCTCACCTCTATGTGTATATACTGAAGGAAATCTACCTCACCTTTATATGTATATTCAGAGTAGAATCTACCTAATCTCTATGTGTATATACTGAGGAGAATCTACCTCACCTGTATGTGTGTATATACTGAGGAGAATCTACCTCACCTGTATGTGTATATAATGAGGAAAATCAACCTCATCTCTCTGTGTATATACTGAGGAGAATCTCCCTCACCTGTATGTGTATATACTGAGGAGAATCTACCTCACCTCTGTGTGTATATACTGAGGAGAATCTACTTCATCTCTCTGTGTATATACTGAGGAGAATCTACCTCACCTGTATGTGTATATACTGAGGAGAATCTACCTCACCTCTCTGTGTATATACTGAGGAGAATCTACCTCACCTGTATGTGTATATATTGAAGAGACTCTACCTCACCTCTATGTGTATATTCTGAAGGAAATCTACCTCACCTGTATGTGTATATACTGAGGAGAATCTACCTCACCTGTATGTGTATATATTGAAGAGACTCTACCTCACCTCTATGTGTATATTCTGAAGGAAATCTACCTCACCTGTATGTGTATATACTGAGGAGAATTTACCTCACCTGTATGTGTATATATTAAAGAGACTCTACCTCACCTCTATGTGTATATTCTGAAGGAAATCTACCTCACCTGTATGTGTATATACTGAGGAGAATTTACCTCACCTGTATGTGTATATATTAAAGAGACTCTACCTCCCTCACCTCTATGTGTATATACTGAAGGAAATCTACGTCACCTTTATGTGTATATTCTGAGGAGAATCTGCCTCACCTGTATGTGTATATACTAAGGAGAATCTACCTCACCTCTATGTGTATATACTGAGGAGAATCTATCATGTATCTCACCTCTATGTGTATATACTAAACACACACTGGTGTAGGCACAACTATTCTCGCTGTTATGGAGCGTAGTTGCGCATGAACCAGGGCTTTTCTTTTTGTTTTATCGGACCCCCCAAACTCTGTGCCATAGTACGCAAGTTTGAAAAAAACAGTGGGAAGATAGGTCGTGCCCTACCTTTCCTGCACGTAGTTAATAGTACGTGCGATAAAAATAGGGCGAGACCTATCTTTTCTCGGCCATACTTTTAATGGGCAAAAATACCGCTAAAGAAAACAAAACTCTTGAATTCAGTGGTTTCGTTTCGTCCCGTCATGACGGAACTAAAATACACCCATGTGAAGAAGCCCTTATATGTATATACTGAGGAGAACCTACCTCACATCTGTATATATAAATGTGAAAGCCCTCACTGATTTTTCACTCACTGAATGACTCCTCGCTAAGGGCTTCTTCATATTAATTCTGGTGAAGCTGGATATGTCTGCTAGTATTTTTATATCAGAGCTGGATCAACAACTTGAGTCATTAAGACCATATGGAGCAGTTCCGCTTCCAGTGAACATGAGGCAGACAAGACAAGGACATATCTTTGACGCTTCACGGAATTCTACAAGACATGGCGACACATGCAGCCTTTATTAGGTTTAGTACAGCAAGTTCATTTGTTGTCTTTAATGCAGAAAGTTGGCTGTGCTACAGGAGTATTCTCATGGGAAGAATGAGACCTCAAGAAGATTTGATTTAATCATTGATAATGATTGCTTTCGCTAAAGTTTTTCGTCCAAAATGAAAATCTTTGTCATGTTTCTTCCAGAACAAGGTAGACACGCTTCAGAGGGTCAGCAAGGAGAACATGCAGGTAAATCAAAGGTTTTGTTAATGTATTTCTATAGCTTGATGTTTTTGGTACCAGCTCTTTTTGGTAAATTGCTCTTAGAAGGTTACACTGCACCCAGCTTATCCGTTGCACCCTTATATTGTCTAAACGGCGGACCATATCACGTAATCCAGCAAGCAGGGATTGCCAAATGATACATATCTCATCTCTGTTTTATTGTTCCATCTGCATTACAATGCTCTCGGACAATGCATCTCAAGCCATAACATTCTTTCTGCCTGATGAGATCAGTACAGCCTCATGACACTAATCTGACCAAACCGCATTCTGCTGAATCATAGGCACGTTGTTATGTATGTGTCCATTATTCTGGCTGACAGTAGGGTGTACAAAGCAGCTTATTGAAGATGGAGTCATTCTTGCATTCAGTCAATATGTTTAAATTGTCACAATCTACTTTGTGTTAAAGAGGTTTCTACCACAATAGGCTTTTATCACTTATCCATAGAGTAGGTGATAAGTCTGATCAGTGGGGGTCTCACTGCTGAGACCCCCTTTCGATCTCAACAACAGGGATCCCGTGTTCCCCTACGCTTTTCACTGCGGCCTCCTGTACCCACCTGCAGTGATTTCAGACTGAATATAGATGCAGTCACATATGCACTTCACCACTCCATTCATTTCAATGAGGCCAACGGAAATAGCGGAGTACAAACACCTGGGTCTCTTTGGTCACCACTCTATGTAGTCTCCTCACTGTGGGGGTTGCAGTGATCCTGCTGTAAGAAGGCAAGGGGGGGGGGGGGAGCCTCTTTCTTGAGATCGGTGAGGGTCTTAAGTGGGGACCGGAGCACCTTTCTTGGGATCGGTGAGGTTCTTAAGTGGTGCGATCCCCACCAATCAAACTTTTTATAGGCTATCCAGTTAATAGGTGATAAGTCTATCATGGTACAACCCCTTTAATATGATAGCCAATGTCATAACTAGCAAAAGTACAAATCATTTTATTTACTTAAAATAATGATTTTGTGTTGAAAAATCATTAGCCACTTAGGTCTCCTTTCCTTTCTTGATAACTTCCTGTGGTCAAGTGAAGTTTGTCTCTAGTAATAGCAATAAGATAGAACACGAAAAGTGAAGAAACGGGGGTATGACTCCTGCTGCCCCTAGATGCCTATAGAGAGGAGGAGAGAAAATAAGTCATAGATGTGCTGCCAGAAAAATCTGAAAATCACAAATACAGCCTGCAGAGTGGAGTACTGGGGGAAAATGTAGGATGCAAGCCATAAAATGGCCAGAAATTGTGTTCCTCATGTACACAAATGGCAACTTATTTTGAGAAGTCATCTGAAAGTGCAAAAAAACTATACAAAGTGCGTTTTCTCTTGCACTAATAAGTAGCATATTTGTACATATCCTCTAAGTATTTTCAGGCGTATATGTAAGACTGCTCACGTTTGCATCAGAGCGACTGTCATAGATTTGGGCAGGTTTGATGGGGAGATTGGTGCTGCATGTCAAAACGATGAAACTTTACAGACCCTTAAGTCATAGAGGTTTGTTGGGGGCCAGTGGTTTCTGCTGTGCGATGGACACAGTGCTGCATCGTGGTTGCCATCATTAAATATAAACCATGGCTATTGGAGATCCATTTTTAAATATACATGAAGGACACCAAGATTAGAGTTCGACTCATGAGTTTTATCATCAACTAGGCGATAAGTGAAGGCAATGCTGATCTCAACCAAAGCTAAAAACAAAGTGATTTGCGATATTTTGTAGTCAGGAAACCAAAATTAATTGCTGTGATGACACCAAGAGGAATAATCCAGCATCTCTGAACAGCCTTGGATACGTGAATTAATTTGTTGTTGCTGTGTTGTGTTCTGATGGATAATGAGACTTATGCTTGCCTAAAGGATAGCAAATTATTTGTTCTCTCCCCACAGGAACTTTAATTTAGTACTGCTTCCTGTCCCAGAGGTCCTTAATGTGGTTACACTGAGAAAGGATTAAGGGATGAGTCTGCAGGTTACAGTGGGCATTGTGATAACGGACCTCACCGTTGGATGGCTAAATAAAGCCAAATGACGTGCTACATATTACAGGCATACTACTACATATTACAGTTGGCCTGCTGTATAGGAGACTCTGCTGATGGGTTGGCTGGATCTACACCTTGATAATATACAACCTGCCCGGTAGCATGTGGTCCCAATATAACTGACATGCCCCCTAATTACCGAACTGAGATGATTGTTAAATACGACTGGTGGGAGAGAAACACTTGGTTTAAGGCCTCATGTCCACGGGGAAAATCAGGCCCGCCGCGGATTCTCCATGCAGAATCCCACAGCAGGTCCCTCTTTTCCCACGGACATAAGGCTAAAAAGAAGATTAAACTTACCTGTCCGGATGCTGCGGATCTTCCCTCCATCGCGGCCGGATCTTCTTTCTTCGGCCCGTCGGATGTGCTCGGCACGCCGGCAGCGTGCCGCACGCATGCGCCGGGCACTCCATTTTTTTTAAACTCCCGCGCTGGAGAGTGCGGGTGTGCCGCGGATCCGGATGGCTTCCATAGGCCTCAATAGAAGCCTGCGGGAGCCGTCCCCTCAGGAGACCCGCACTAAAAATGGAGCATGCTGCGGGTGTTTACCCCGCACACGCAATCCGTGCCTCAGGGGAAAATGACATCCGCAGGTATTTAACTACCTGCGGGTGTCCAATGCATCCCTATGGGGCGCAGATCACGCGTGCGGGTGACCCGCTGCGGATTTTAAATGACAATTTAGCCGTGGACATGAGGTCTAACACGAGGCCTAGCATTTTGTTGGAAAACCACCATGATTTCGTGCCTTTTTTCATGTGGGGTTTGCCACATTTTTGTTGGCAAACACATTACAGCCACATGTTAGATGCAAGTCAATAGAGAAATATGACTTTGTTTTTTTCTGGCATTTTTGCCTAGACTTCCCATAGAAAAAACAAAAAACAGGCAGTTAAGGCCTCCTTCACCTGGGTGACAAAGTCGTATGATTTTGGCGCGTTGCTACAAATCGCATGGGAAACCCATGCTTTCCTATGGGTTCCTTCACACATGCGATGTTTTGTAGCATGCATCAACCCGACACAAAAACCTCGTGGGTCCGGTGATATGCCCGCAACTTGTGAGGTTTTTTAGCCCTTGTTTCCCTATGAAGCCTTCCTCTCTGTTGCATCGCATCGCACGAAAACACGATTTTCGTGTGGTGCAATGCAACTTTGACAACAGAAAATCCTACTGTCAAAGCCTAATCTAAGCCCTAGCTGCAAAAAAAATTTAAAAAACACATACATCCCCCTATAAGCGCTCTCCAACCTGCCGCAGCTGGGTCTAAGCATCAGCCAATCACAGCCAGCGCTTCCAGAAGGCAGGGATTTTTCAATCCCCAGCCAGAAGATAATGAAGAGAAACAGTGTTGGGGATTGAAAAGAAGCTGCATCGGCGCCCCGGACAGCGTGGGAGAGATGATGTATACTTATTTTTTATTCAGCTGGAGCTTATTTTCAGGGTAGGACTTATATTTCAAGCTTCCCCCACCCCCTGAAAATCCTCGCATGTGATGCTACAAAGTCCTTTTGTAGCACCAAATTCGACTTTGTAGCGCCAGAAAATCACGGTATTGCCGCGAGAAGACGCAGCAATATGGCACGGACCGCATGCTGCGAATTGCCCTGATTTTCCGCAGTCAGCCTATCGATAAGATAGGACTGACCGGCGGAGATTCGGCGGCGGCTCCCGCTGCGGAGCTTCGATGCGGGATACCACATCGCCCGTGGACAGCCGGCCTTAGCCATTTCGTTTGTAGTTATGGGTGGAAGAATGCTTCCTGCATAGAGCGTGGCCAAAGGAATATCCTGGCAAAGTTGTTACGACACAGGAAAAGAAAACCAAATTACTTGAAGTTCGTTGTGGAGCCCTGTTGGGTACTAGCTTGTTTCCCTTTTTACCTTCAGTTTCAGACAGCACTTAGTTTGTAGCCTTGTGTTTGATGGGTAATATTATTGGATTATTTGGCCAATGACTTTGTGTCAGGGCAGTTGAAAGCCATCATTGAAAACCATACTTGGCAACATGTTTTTCTCCATTGGACAGTAATAGGCAGAGTAAATTCATGGCAAATAAGAAGTTCTATTTTCACAGCAAAGCTCTAGGGGACCATAGACTTACTGAATATTTCGTTTCTACAAACGCATTCCTATAAAAATGAAAAACTGCTTTCGGACAACACCATTTGCATAGATCACGTTCCCTGATCTTTTCAGGCGAAACAATACAGTAAATATTTCTTTCTTTTCACTAGTATATGAAAGTAAATATCCAAGAGTGATAACTGCTCTTATTTTTTTCTTCGATATGTATTGGCATTGTCCTGTCCTCTTGTGGCAGCCATTTTTGCAAAAGTGACAGCAGAGCCATATTGGTTGCACCAAATAATTTGGCTAGTAGGCAATTTAGAAAAGACTTCTACTGGATATACTGTTTAAGCTGGCCATACTCAATAGATTCAGGTCAACCAAACCCACCAATTTTGGCGGGATTGACCAACCATCTAATGTTTAAATTGGCCTCTTGAGTCTCTTCCCAGACAGCAGATGTTAGGAAAGGGAAGGTTCAGACAGTTTGATTTCAACATGTTGATCCTATTGTTTTCAGAGATAAGCTGCTGCCAGAGGAGGCTTTCTCCGCTTTGAGAACTGTGCATGCTTGTGTATTGTAAGTTGGAGGGGTTGTTTTTAGTCGAACAAGCATTCAGCTGACATATCTTATGGTGTATGGCCAGCTTTAGAAAGGATTGTATTGGTTTAGCTTTCATAGTATGATTACCTGAAAGAATTTTGCACTTTTGTATGTGACCGCCAATCTATTTACTGTACTTGCATTAAAGGTCAATATAATGGCCTGTTAAATAATCTGTTGAACCCAAGACAGGAGCTCTAACAAGGGATCATGCACTTTGTTTAGAGGAAAGGTGGTTCCATCTTAACCAATATCGTAGAAAAAGATTCTACACTATGAGAACAGTGAGATTATTGAATTCGCTGCCCAAGGAAGTTGTAAATTCATTAAAAGAATTGTAAATTCTTTAAAATAGTAACTAGTGTAAAGTGAACCCTTTTTTTAGCCAAACTTTGCTAAAAGTTAGGTTCAAACCCAAACCTGCAGTTCGTCTTGACCGAACCCACTAAAATTTTATCTTTCGTCTTTTTTCTGTCGTCCTTGTTTCTACCTAGTCCTTATGCTGCTTCTCCTTCAATTTTAACCCTTTCCAATCCACTGTCTGACGTCTGAAGACATTATGATTTAAGGCTGTACAGCTCCGATGTTGGAAGACATCCGTCGGGGTTCTCTTACTGTATATTGCCAGCCTCTCTGCTGTCAGAGCCTATCCAACGTGTCACCTCATGCAGTACTGGCTTTAGCCAGCAGATAGCGCCGTTGTATAACGGCAGAAAAAGAGTAAGCCACCTAGGAAAACCAGGATACAAATAGGATTGGAAAGGGTTAGGAGCATTGCTTTCGTTCAAGCTAATTTAAACGGAACTTTTAAAAGGTTCACTCATCACTAGTAGTAACGTAAATTGTAGACTACTGTAGATCAGTGGAGATGGGTTTTAATCTGGGGTTAACTATAGTGTGATAGGTTAAACTATCATAACATAGGATAAAAATACTATGTTATCATAATGCCTCATTAATTATATATAATCTAAGGCAGCTAGTTGTCATAATCACATCAGCATTACTTAAATGTATCAAGTATGATACTAAGAGACCTATCATACCCAAATTATTTTATTACATAGCATGCAGTCCCAGCTATCACTCTTGTAAGTTTTGTATTGAGATTTTTTTTCTTACTAGTATGGGTTTATGCCTTCTAAAAGAGAACCAAATAATGGCCGTTAAGGTTCACAACAGGCATTTGACTTTTTTTGCAGTGATGTGGAGTTGTCTTGTTAGAGATGCCAAGGTGGCTCGAGGCATGTGTTTCAAGGAGTTTTAAGAAGTTTCATGGATTTTTAAGTAACCAGATGGTTGTAGTAGTAGTAGTAGTAGTATCATTTTTCTCACCCTAAGTGCACACCCCAGATAGAATACCACTACCCAACACAATGCAAGTCTATTTTGCAAGCATTGCTAAAGAATAAATGTAAACCACATGTTTTTTAGAATTGTACTAATACAGCAAAATCATTATTTCATATGTATTTGGTTGGTCCTTTAATTTAGATCTCCCCTTATTTTTACAGATACTTAAGAAGTTCAAAAAGCCCGCCCCTACATCAAGAGGACCAGCCCTAACCAAATACTTCTCAAGGGAACAGAGGGTTTAATGGAACCCATGAAGTATATTACAAAGCAGCAGTTCCTGAGTCTCTGGGAGAGAACACTATCACATTAGACTATATTTCTAGTTTTTAGGGTACACATTTTATGTATGAATTCCTTTTTTAAAGCTTTAGGTAACTTTTTTGATTTTTCTTCCATTCCAATCTAGCTGAGATGCGTGTGGGTATTTCTTGTGTTTTTTTCTGTTTCGTTGTAGTATTCGTTTGTACTACCCTTATTAATTGACCGTTTGTTCATCTATTTATGAGGTAGAAGCAGTGGGTCTGTTTTTTTAGATGTTAATATATAACTTATGTTGTGGGTGAATACCTAGACCTTTTGTAGGCTTTGCGTGAGCCTTATGTGAGCTTGTGTAATTTATAATGACTAAATGGACCTTATTCGGAACACTAAGAAAGAAAAGCTCATTGTTTTTATGTAGGAAAATAATGTGTGATCTCTTGTTTTTGTGTTTTACCAACACGTTTTCTACGTAGGTGTTTGTGTACAATGACATTTAGGCTATAATACACTACAACATATGGGTTTATGGTGTGAACTACACAACACGTTGACCCATGTTTTGTTCTTCTTTCTCATACTAGTATCAAATATTTGCACCTTTGTAGGGATCTTCTCCTGTGCTATGCATAGCACATCACTGCTTCTGATACTTTATTAATAATATAGCAACTGTGTTCTGAGTTGGGTTCTCAGACTATATAGTATTTTTCTACTGATCTCTTCCTCTGTCAGGCTGGACAGTACTCAGGGGTAAAGGACACATACATGGTGTGAGTAGTATGTTCTGACATTGAGCCGATTGACAACGCAGTGTCGACCTTCAAAGTGGATGATGTCTCGTACGTTCTCCTTGGCAACTGTGAAAAGTGTTCTGGATTCCTTGCCTTGTATGAAGTCTACGGATGTGTGGAAATTGCCATGATGTACTTTTTTAGACTTAAGTGTTCCACAACATAAGCTGTCGGTTTTTGTACACTGGTGTTGTGTCCTTTTTAGATGTGGCTTGGGCATGTTCTTCAAGGAGAAGGGGGGGCACGAAGATCTTGGGAAATAAAATGTGGTAATTGTAGAAACTAAAACTTGAACAAACTAAAATTTGGTGTCGCAAGAAGCACAAAATTTCTTCTTGAGCAATTTTGTAATATAGAAGATGTTGGTTCCAATTTGCTGCTCATTTTAGACCCTCTTTTGAAGTACTTCCAAGCTGGTTTTTAAGGATGTTCCATTAAGTCGATTTGGGTTAAGACTGTTACCTACACCAGTAAGAACATGATTTAGGTAGATTTTTAATTAATTTTTTTTTAAGTGATGGGACTCGGGCTTGTTGTGTGAAAGCCAACATTCTTCGTGATATCACAACATATAGGCAAGTTGGTAGGCTATTTTTTCCTGGCCTTCATAATGGCTGTGTCCACAATGTTTAGGTGTCTTAATACATATTAGATTCATGTATTTTAAAAGCAGATTTCCTTTCATTTAAAGGGTTATTTACCACTAATAGGTTACTTATCTGAAACCCAGCAACACCGTAACCGTACTTACTATAGACTGTAATCCTCAAAACTAGGCCATTGGTTGTACTAGCACAAAGGGTGGAACGTCATTTTCCATACAAGTATCACTCCAGGGTAGGGAGGACGAGCAATAATCTTCCAAAGATGTGATTTTTATTATGTAAAGTAAAAGAACAGTCAACTTTATTTTGTAATTTACTAATGTGTTTTTAACAGAGCCATATTTTGAGAGGGATCAAAGATAACCGTTTGCAGTTGCTTATTTTTATGTCTTCGATTTTAAGAAAAAAAATCTATAAAGCGGGGGTTTACATTCTTTCCTAATGAGTTATATAGCTAATCCTTTTACAGATGAATGATTGTGTGAAATAAGTTGTCGTGTTCGTATGTGATCATAAACATAGGTTGCTGCTGACATTAGGAATACATTATGCTGTGAGATGATTTGACTTGGAGCTTGTTTATCCCATACTGAATTTTTTTTAAAGCTTGGTGTTTTATGAAAGTGTGCCAACCTTGATGAGGTTTATAGGATTTTCAAGATAATGTACAGTAATCCTCTTTCGTATTTTTTGTCTGAAATAAAATACAGAAGAGTAAACCAGCTCTGTGTGTCATTATTGGAATACATGAACCATCAAGAGGCAGGACTGATTCTTTCGAACTAATTTCATTCATTTACTTGAATGTATTGTGGCCATTTGGGATCTGAGCGATATGTTGCACCTAAAGTACAGAAATGGAGAGACATAAAGGGCCTTGTCTTCAAAACTCCAGTATTCCTTACAGTAACCATGTTGAGTTGCTCATTTTCATTGTCATATGAGCCAAGGCTCTCATTTGGTCATCGCTCTAGCTTCTACGTTCTAGCACAACTTGCTGATAGCTAGTGACCTAAAGCTGACCATATACATTAACTGTATATCGGCCAAATCTGCCAACTTTGGTGGGTCCAGACAATCATTTAATGTACATGGCAGCCTTCTGACTCTCCCGAACAGCACATGTCATGAGATCATAATGGGGCGTTGTGATTTCATCTATTTGATCCTTTAGCTCTTGGGGAGATAAGCTCCCGCTAGAGGAGGTGTCTGCCAGCGGCTTTCTTTCCTTTGTATATTGAAAACACCACGTTTGGCTTAGCATGCGTGTGTATAGGGATGTCAAGCAATATATCTGTCTGCCAGCATTCGGCCAAGAGCTATGTACTCCGGCCAGTCTTAAGGCTCATTTACATGCAAAAACTATCTTTCAAAGTATTGAAATATTGACAGTTTTAATGATCATTTTGCATAACGTGCTAATGGACACTAGTGTCCATTAGCACTTTATCAGCTTTATTTGCATATAAATGAGTCTCTGGGAGCTGTTTGCGGAACACAGCATGTGGTCTGAGCTCTGCACACAGCTCCTTTGTTCTTGCACAGGCTGTCAGCTAAATGCAATGTAATCTCTGACAGAAGGTGGAGAACACAGCATGCCGTCTGTGTTATCTACTCTCCGGCTGAAAGGAGGGTTCAGACTCCCTGTAGGCACAGTACCTAAACTGTAGTCAAAAGGTCAAACCCCTAACTAATAAAACTATGTTAGCAAGCAGCAAGATCTAAGGAAACTAAATAGCAGGTAAGCATCCCCTATACTAACTGACTTGGAGTGAATACACACAGGCGGATTTGAATTGCGAAATCCGAAGTAGGTGTTCGCATCCGGATTCCGCAGCAAATACCGTCCATAGCATGCTATGCAAAAATGATTCATTATGCACACGAATGGAAACCAATTGCGGTTTCCACTCGCGGATGAAAAATCACAGCATGCTCTATTTTTGCATGGATTCTGCGCAGATGGCTTCTTTTTAAGTCAATGGAAACCGTCTGGTCCACGGCCCTCCCACAATTGACATTGCGGAAAGGTGGTGGATTCTGTGTCATCGCTAGGTTATGACGCTGAAAAAGCAGGAGTTAAAAAAAAAATCAGTACTGCGCATGTCCAATGGCCACCCGTGCAAATCATCTGCAGTACATATGAAGATTTAAGAAAGCCGGTACTGCTGCCAGGGCCGGATTCCGCATGAAGAATTCAGTTCAGCTGTGTGTATGCGGACTTATTCATTATTTTCAAGCTCACAACAGGATATCTACTTTTTAAGTTTGAGAGGAATAGAAAGATAGTATTTGTGGGCAGGAAGTAGCCATTGCTGCATACACTCATGCCCACCTTTCAGGATCAGCTTCTCTAGCCATATGTTACCAAAGGAATTTTAAAGGGATTTTCCAGGCAAAAACTATTGATCTATCCTCAGGATAGGTGATGAATAGTTAATCGCCAGGACCTGCCACACAAGATCTTGGGCCATCACCTGATCTCCCAGTCCACTGTCAGTGCAGTAGGCTGAACGTGCATCATGGGAGACGGGAGCAGAAGTGCCATAGGATGCCTCATGCCCCACTGACATCAATGAAGCCAGATAGGGTGCTCCCGCTCCTGTCTCTTATGATGTAACTTTTCAGAATAAATTGTCGTGCTTACATGAGGAGTGGCACAATTTCTCGCCATTTTATGACTTTTTTTTGTCTAGAAATATTCACCAGGTTTCCCTTCTGCAGGCTCCTTGCCCAATTCTCATTTTTCCCTGAGCTGGTGGGTGGAGACTAGCTGTTATGAAGTCTCCCATAAACTGTATACAGAGATGATGAGATTCTATTCTCCCTATTATCTATTATATACAGTGAAGCAACAGCATTGAGAACATTATACTGCAGCTGAGCATTGTAAATGTGAATGCAACATTGGGCAGAGAAAGCAGTATCCACTCCTCCTTCCTCTCTTCATAGACTTCTGTGGGCAACATGAGACAGGAGTAAAAGACCGACTTCCTATAATTCATTTTGAGGTCTCCTACTAGAGTTGGATTTCAGAGAAGTCGGGGGACATCAAGTTAGTAGCAATGTAGACCACCAGAGCAGCACTATGCAGTGACTTTTCAGCGCAACAAAATTTTAGGTAAAGACAATGATTTGCACTTTTCCTGGCTATCACATTGGCTATATCATAAGCCAACTAGTTTGTTGAAAAATTAGTGACCAATTAAAGGGGTTGGCCCATGAAAATAACATGCCAGGTGAGAAATGGAGGGCTGATCACGAGAATGAGGTCCCAAGTGTCCCTGTATGAATGGAGCAATAGTCACACATATGCGTTATTGGTCTATTCACCTCTCTGGGATTTCTGGAGATGGACAAGTGGTTTATTTCTGGCATTCCACTATGTGGACCTGTCCATAGCTTTCATCTACACTGATGGCAAGGTTTCCTCTAAGCCATTCTAGCTGCTAAGCCAGGGCAGGTTTGGACCTCAGCATTGTTCCCTCTACGCCAAAAGTCTATGTGACAGCACTAGAGATGAGCGAGCATACTCGCTAAGGGCAATTGCTTGAGCGAGCATTGCCCTTAGCGAGTACCTGCCCGCTTGAGACAAAAAGTTCGGGTGCCGACGCGTGGGAGCGGTGAGTAGCGGCTGTCAGGGTATATAGAGTATAGTTACATTTTGAGATCCACAGGTTGCAGACTACTGAGCTTGATGATATAACCCATACAGAAAGCAGCACATACTTTGTGCCCTCCCCGAAAGTGTAAGTATCCAACAACATAAAAATATTCCATAAATGAATTATATTGTATCAAAGAACAAACAACATCGAGGTAGAAAAAAAACGTATAAACAATACAGAAATCAAAGATGAATATAAATATTGTCATATTGTATGCAATGTTACAGCCTATCATAGACAAAGCATATTTCATAATCAATAATGCCAATTCACTTCAATTCAAAAAAGTAAAAGTTAAAAAGACATAACTATTAAAGTGTCAGCATATTAATAAAGTGCAAGTGCCATGAAAAAAAAACATACAAAAAAGAGAAAATTGAAAATATCCAACCTAAATGATCTAATAAAGTGACATTACAGATTGCAAGCTCTTGGGAGCAGGGACTTCAATCCTATTGTTGAAATTGTCTTTTGGTTTACCACTGTATGTAATGTCTGACCGACTGTCTGCTCTCTCTAACACAATATCCTCCTTTTTCCTCAAACTTAACCTCTCAAAAACTGACCAGTATTATTGTATCTTGACACCACTGGAGGTTAGGGGTTTGATAGCAGAAACGCCCCTCTCACACCCCTAGCTCCCGATTGGGTCAAGCCTTTAAGGTCCTAGAAGACTGTGCATTGCTTTTTGCCGGCCGTGCTGCCTTAGGTTGAGAATTACTTTTCCACTTTGGGTTACATTATTAGCAGTTCAGAAAGTAAGGCTAAGAAGAAAAGTAACCGTCACCGTAAGACAGCACGGGTGGAAAAAAAACTATGCACGCGCTGCAGCACAGACTCTCCCCTCTATCGGTGTCACCATGCTTCTCAGGGATTCGTCCCTCCTGACCGCCGGATGAGCCATCTGTCCCGGCCACAGCCTGTCTTGCATCCCGGCTGGCTAATGACTCAACGCCGCGCGCTGTCACAGCGGATGCGTCCCTGGCAAATGCAGGATGAGCCCTCCGTCCTGGCCACAGAGTGTTCTGCATGTGTGTCCTATTGCTGTTGTGGTGATGCACACAGTGGAGGCCCCCTGTCACAGTGCCTGCAGCCCCGGGGCCATATATGCTTCTCACATTTAAGCAATTGCATTAAAATTTTTTTCTTTGTGGGCTGCCAGGAACTACAGGCCAGGCCGCTGTGCAGCCAATCAGGTACAGGGGGCGTTACTCCTCTGTCAATCTTGGCTCCACCAGGCCTTTATGGTGGCGTCAACATACAATAATACCAAACTGACTTCTCTTTCCCCCTCAACCAGCCGAGCTTCCCCCAACATCTACAGATCAATGTCTGGCACCATCATAACCCCCAGACAGCACGCCCGCTGCCTTGGGGTCACACTGCACTCTCTCATCTCCTTTACCCCTCCCCCCCCCCACCTCCCATCCAATCTCTGGCCCGAACATGCCACCTGCACCTCAGGAATATTGCTAAAATCTGTCCATCCCTCATGACTTGACTACTGCAACTCAATGCTCACTTGCCTTCCCCGCACCAACCTCTCCCCTCTCCAATCCCTACTAAATGCGGCTGCTAGACTCATCTTCCTATCCAACTGCTTCTCAGATGCCTCTGAGCTATGCCAGTCACTGCACTGGCTGCCTATACACTACAGAACGCAATTCAAACTCCTCACCCTCACCCACAATGATCTCCATGGCACTGTGCCACCATACATCACTCATTCCGCGTGCTCTGCTATGCTAACACTCAGACTAAACACCCCTCTTATATGAACCTCACATGCTCACCTCCAGGACTTCTCTAAAGCAGCACCAATACTCTTGAATGCTCTACCCCAAAACATCCCTGACACACGGAACTTTAGACGCGCCTTGAAGACGCATCTCTTCAAAGATGCATACTAAGCCTCCTAATCTAGTCCCCCCCCCCACACACACACACAATACGCCCCTTACCCCTTCCCCTCCCTATGGTTTTCCACTTTTGCTTATCATTTACCCTTCCTGCCCCATACCTCCTGTACTACCCCCATCCCGTTTGTGTCCTAAAAACTGTATATCACATGTTATCATTGTATTGTTGTGTTTCCCCTTGCTCCACCGCCTGCCCCTGTACCTTCTGTTATCACCCCCACACCCCCTTTTTTTTCTAAATAATTGAATACCACAGGTAACTTCTGTGCATGCAGCACGCACCTAAGATCATAAGAACGGGCAATTTCACGTAGCTTGAAGTAGCCCGTTCACACAATCTTTTCAGCACTGCAGCTATAGTGCGTGAAAACAGCACATGTCTGAACGAGCCTTAACAGTGATGTGCGTGGGGACCTTATGCAGTGTGATTACTTGCATTACCCTCTTTGATTCCCGCGTTTATGTTGTGCATGGGGCAGATTGACGAAGTATGTATACTTTTTATGCAGTTTTTCACATTATTTGATCATTAGGTGGGATAGGTCATTAATATCTAATTGGTGGGGGTCTGCTTCAGACCTCTGCTGATCAGCTGTTTGAAGTTGCCATGGCGAGGATCCGTCATGAATATCCTGGTTTTTAGAACTTGGGCTGAGCAGATTTTTGTCAGTTGTCTAAGGCCCCCTGTCCACGGCAGTGATTTCGCTGGTGGTAAACCGCCGGTGAATCACGCTGGCCGACGCTTCCCATAGCCTTGCTATGGAAAGCGCTAACACCTGTCCACGAGCGGAGAATCATTGCGCTTCTCTGCTCGTGGCAGGCAACTCGCAGCATGCTGCGAATTGTCCCGATTCTCCACGGCCAGCCTATCTATTAGATAGGGCTGACCGGCGGAGATTCAGCGGCGGCTCCTGGGCAGCGGCTCCCGCGGCGGAGCTTCGCCGCGGAATACCACATCGTTTGTGGACACCCGTCCTAAAAGAAAGTAGAGGAGATTTATGAAACTGTCTAGAACAAAAACCTTTAGTAACCAATCACAGTTCAGCTTGCTTTTCTTATAGTGCTCTTGAAAAATTAAAACAGCTCTGTGATTGGCTGCTGTGGGCAACAAAGGCAGTTTTTCCCTCACAGTGCCTTCACACATAATTATACGTCATTTCCGCAACAAAACCTGCATCATCCGTGCGGATTGTAATGCGTGTGCGCAGCCGACTTCACCCATTTGATAGAAAGGGCAGAGTCTGCAGCGAATCTGCACCAAACCCCATGTCACAATCAGCACCAATGGTGCAGTTTGTGATGCAGAAGTGACATAATATTAGTGCAGATTTTCCACATGTCCTTTGGCTATATTCACAAGTAGCGGAAATCCTGCTGATATGCTGCAGTATAAAATTCCGCTGCAACTTCTGCAGCATTTCTGCAAAGTAAGCAGTCAAATTCTGCACCTTTGATGTGGCCTTTAACTCAAAATCTGCTGCGTACCTGCAGCTGATTGCAGCAGCCACAGTGTTCCCCCTCACCTCACAATTCTTTGTGCTGTCAGCGCACCTCTTCACCCAGTACCCGGCAGCCACTAGTGAGAGCAGCGCTAGTGGTCACATGATGCCTTTTCACCCAGTACCCGGCAGCCACTAGTGAGAGCGGCGCTAGTGGTCACAGGATGGCTGTGATTGGTTGCTGTGCACAACAAAAATGTTCTTTTAGGCAAGTGCGGTGCCAGATCAGAGGAGCGATACTTTTCTGTGGCCCACTCTGTATATAGAAAGGTTTCTAATAAAGATCTCCAATAATACCACACAGCAGGAGATACTCTATGTCACAAAAGAGACTTTTTTTTTTATTTTGTGCGCTCTGTGAGAGACACTGTTGCTGGTAATGTAAAGTTAGCTACCGCATATTTCGTGGGCAAAGCTTGAAAACTTGCGCAAGAGATACCCTGTGAAAAACGGTAGTGTGAGAGCAGCCTGAAAGTTGGACAGTCCAAACTTAGACTAGAAATGTGTCAGATTTATCACTGAATCATAAATCTATCACATTTAAAGACTGCCTTGTCTAAGTTTAGGCCACCTATTAGTTGATTTAGTTTACGCCAAAAATTGCACCAAAATGTTGACACAATTCCCAGCAATTTTTTTCCCAATTTCTGCCATGATTTCGGATAACTTATAAAAAAAACTGTCCGAAAGTGTCTAAAAACACCTGATAAATGTGCCACAAGCACAAACTGGGGCTTTGTCACAATAGTACGGACACCAATTGTTTAGGTATCCTCTATAGGGGGTACAATGCCTAATAAAGCAAGTGATGACTGGTGATTGATGGGAGACTGAATTAGGGAGCGCGTATTGGCCCTTTAAGAAAGGGAGTAGGAGCATGTGTGAGCCCTATGAGCAAAAGAGCAGCGTGCAAAATACGACAAACAGCAGTGCCTAGCTTCACCCCAGGAGCAGATGAGCAGCGGCGACACCATCCATAGGCGGATATTACAGAGATAGGATGCAACAGACTGAGCAAAAAGAATTATAAATTGGTGTTTATTACAAGTATGCTGGACATCTGGGTGCAGGAAGCAGGCCGTGTCATATGTTCCTGGAGCTCACAGAAATCCAGTCCAATCAATTTACATTACAACATACAATTGAGATTGGACATATATTTCGGGCACTCCACAAGTGAAGACCTCAGGACTCCAGGAGTTTATATGGCATTACAATCCTAATTTGTTTGTGACTTGTCCCCATCATGTCCTGAGGCTTGTTGTTTTTTTTTCCCCAGAAGATGAATCGTCATCATTGCAAGAGAAAAAGGAGAAAGGTAGAAACACTTCTTCATGAATAATGTATCTATTCTTCACTAATGTGACAGATAACACACCGTGACAGATTGCTCTGTACAGTAGGTACATTGCTGGCCGCCCAGGATGATGATCATGATTGCTGCATTATCTTCTATGTGGAACAGCTTTACAGTTTATCTTACAATGTAGCATTTTACACTTGATGTGAACGTTTATTTGAGTTTCTATGGTTGTTGGACCCACTCGGTTTGTGTCTGTTCTGATAAAGGGCTCCTGCTCACGTGCGGATATTTGCTGCGAAATCTGCGGTTGACGTCCACACGGCGAATCTGCAGCAAATACCGCCCATTACTTACTAAGGAGATCGGCTGCTTCCTCCACACGAGTGGAAATCAATTGCGATTTTCGCTCGCGGAGCAAAAAAAGTTGCAGCATGCTCCATTTTTGTGCGGATTACGCTTGGACGGCTTCCATTGAAGTCAGTGGAAGCCATCCGCCGTGTGGCCTGTTTCCATTGAAGTCAGTAGAAGCCATCCGCGTGCGGCCTGTTTCCATTGAAGTCAGTGGAAGCCATCCGTCGTGCGGCCTGTTTCCATTGAAGTCAGTGGAAGCCATCCGCCGTGTGGCCTGTTTCCATTGAAGTCAGTGGAAGCCATCCGCGTGCGGCCTGTTTCCATTGAAGTCAGTGGAAGCCATCCGTCGTGCGGCCTGTTTCCCTTGAAGTCAGTGGAAGCCATCCGCCGTGTGGCCTGTTTCCATTGAAGTCAGTGGAAGCCATCCGCCGTGTGGCCTGTTTCCATTGAAGTCAGTGGAAGCCATCCGCCGTGTGGCCTGTTTCCATTGAAGTCAGTGGAAGCCATCCGCGTGCGGCCTGTTTCCATTGAAGTCAGTGGAAGCCATCCGTCGTGCGGCCTGTTTCCATTGAAGTCAGTGGAAGCCATCCGCCGTGTGGCCTGTTTCCATTGAAGCCAGTGGAAGCCATCCGCCGTGTGGCCTGTTTCCATTGAAGTCAGTGGAAGCCATCCGCCGTGTCGCCTGTTTCCATTGAAGTCAGTGGAAGACGTCCGATCTGCGGCCCGTCCGCAATGAACATTGTGGACAGGTCACAGATAGGCAACGTCACGGGGGGAAAAAAATCTGTACTGCGAGCTGCCAGGTCCTTCCGCAGTACACATTCTCCAGCGACACAGCAGGTATGCACGGATTCCGTTGCGGGAATCTGCATGCAGAATCCGGCTCTGCAATGTGTAGGGGGCCTAATTCTTTATAAATCTGACGAGAATCTCTTTCAAGCCTTAGATGAGGAGCAACTATGAAATCTGGAGCGGGCAAAATTGGACATTACGTAGAAAATGAAACTAATAATCTTAACAAGTGATGGCCTGCTCCCTTGCTTATTCTAGTATTGTACCAGATACATCCTAGTACGGATTCATGTTCTTAAAGCGTCCAGTAGGTGGCTCCAGCAATCTAGTTATCTGCGAGGAGTGTCGGTATGATCCATTTTCCAGGACTCGGTAACTGCAGAGGGTCATCTGCATTTTCTTCTTTCCACCAGGTCATTTGCATATGCAAAGGAAATAAATGTAGGGATGTAAGTCACGTTTCATGAGTTTTCAGTGGCTCAGTTTTTTCTTTTATGCCCAGTAAAGTTAGCGAGCAGGAACTGCATATTTACATCGTGATGATGGGAGAAATGACATCCATGATGAGATATTTGTGGCATGTACTTTCACAACGCTATCAAGTATTCAAGCCTAGAGATCTTACTATCACTACAACATGCAGCTTGGAGGGTGTTAGTGAAAATACATAAGTCACTAAAGTTGACTTCTAGGTCACTTTATTACTGTGAGGGCTCCTTCACACTGACGAGAAAATCGGGCGATTTTCTTGCATTGCAAGAGGAAGTGAAAACGCCTGATTATGAAACCAATGAATTTCAATTGTTTCATTCTCATTTGCGATATTTCACGCCTGCGATGCTGTAGGACTAACCATCTTGCCTCCTTCTTTTGAACATCTGACAACTCCTTGGCTATCTTAACTTCCGGTACCAGCCAGTCAGTCCTAGCCAGTTGCATAGATGAATATGACTGGTCTTTCTAAGGTTTGATCAGATTTACATGGTAAACCTGTTCCAGTTTTCTTTACACTGGTTGATATCCATCATATGTTACATCAGTAAGTTTTTCTTTAGTTTCAAATGGACCCTGCCATTTGGCTAAGAATTTGCTTTCCACTGTCGGAATAAGGACCGACACTCAATCTCCAGGCTCAATAGTACGTACATTGGCCCTCTATAATAACTCATCTTTTGGACTCCTTGAGCCTGTTCCATGTGTTGTTTAACAATGGGCATAAGAGCTGCAGTGCGCTCATGCATTTGGGAGACATGTTCCACAACAGTTTTAAAAGGAGTGGTTTGTCTCCTCCAGACCTCTTTAGTAATATCTAGGAGATCCCGGGGTCGTCTTCCATACAGTAACTCAAAGGCTTAAAACCCTGTGGATAACGGTGGCATCTCTCTTATAGCAAACAACAGGTATGGTAATGGAAAATCACAATCTTTTCCATCCCTGTCGACCACCTTTTTTTTAGCATTTGCTTTAAAGTTTTATTACATCCTTCTACCAGGCCATCCATCTGCGGATACTAAACGGAGGTGCATAATTGCTCTATTTTTAATTTGGGTCAGAAATTTGGCACTCTGGGCACGATTCACAATATTTCTTAACATTCCCATGTGCGCCTGGCCAAAAGAACCTCTGTAATATCCGCTCAGAGGTTTTCTAGATCCCCAAATGGCCACTTAAAATATGACCATAAGTCAGATACAGATCAGTTCTCCGATACGACCTTGGGACATTTAACTGTTGCATGGTATCATCCTCTCTTTATCCACCGGATACAGCAAATTATTTTACAACATTATATATGGGAAAGTCATATTAAAATTAGGCTTTATAGGTACACCATTAATTACTCTTCTGTTTCATCTTCTGGCATGTCTCTCTCCCCTGTCAAGGAAGATTTCCACTGCTAAGTAGAGATGAGCGAGTACCAAAATGCTCGAGTGCTCGTTATTCGAGTTGAGCTTTTCGTAATATTCGAGAGCTCTATTCGAGTAACGAATCCCATTGAAGTCAATGCAGGACTCGAGCATTTTCGTATTGGACCTGCCGGATGCTGAGCTTTTCTCTCTCTCTCTCTCTCTCTCTCTCTCTCTCTCTCTCTCTCTCTTTCTCTCTCCCCCCTCTCTCTCCCCTCTCTCTCCCCTCTCTCTCCCCTCTCTCTCTCCCCTCTCTCTCCCCTCTCTCTCCCCTCTCTCTCCTCTCTCTCTCCCCTCTCTCCCCTCTCCCCTCACCCCTCTCTCCTCACCCCTCTCCCCCAGCAAGCCACATACTGCTGTGGACGTGCGCACGCTGGCAGGTCACAGCAGGAAGTGGTAATGCGGTGAGGGGTCAAAACGGGGAGGGGTCGAACTCGGTGTGGTACTTGCTCAAGTAGCGAGCACCATTAAGTATGCTAATACTCAAACGAGCATCAAGTTCGGGCGAGCATGTTCGCCCAACACCACTGCTAAGCACTGCTGCCCTGCAGTGGGGGAGTCTTGGATTTAAATCCCCAATAAGGTCAAGTAGCCAGTATTCTGGCGATTTTTGCTTAAAATCTGACTGGGATAATCTGATTCGATTTAGCAAAGATCGGCCCCAATTTATTGCCCGGCCGATCACTAATCAACCATCCTGTGACTAATACATATATATAATAATGTGTATATGTAATTTGTATATATAAAATATACTCATGCATGCTGGCTCAGTGGATGTCCAAAGGACACTCTTTTAGCAGTCATCGGATAAATGGGGCCTTTTTGGATATACTAGGTGTATATGCTGGGAGCTGTGAATCTAGCCTTGTGTGTCTAGTCAGCAATAGCCCTTATGCCATCCTGTATGAATGAGTACTTTGAAGCTTCATAGGTCAACCCCACAGCTCAAATACTGCCCAACAGCATCCATACTGTACCCATAAACCACCCATGCGGTAAACTTATTGTACAGTAGACACATGGGTAGAAATATCATGTTGCAAGTATACTTCTGAGTTTTGTACAGGGACATGTTAGCTTTATCTATTTTCTGTGTGATTTGAATCTTGGGGAATATATAATCCCATTTTGCTCATCTCATCACCTAAACTGTATTGTTTATGCCGTTACTTCATTATTCACTAGTTACATATTCTGGTGCATTGTGTTCCCCTGAAATGCATTATGTACAAGATGAGGTTTACCATCCCAGCCTTCAACAGCTAAACACTTAATTACACATCACTAATTAGCTATTTACATAATTCTAGATAAATGTTGAATTACTAGTAATCAAGAAATTAACATGTGCTTGTTTAATCCATTCCAAAGAAAATCAATATGTAATTACTTTACATTATTAGCTTTTGCACACATTTTCTAATTAGGCCTCAGATAATAAGTCAGATTAAAAAGAGCGTTACTCTATTCTTTAGTAGTTCTTCTCAATTGTCTTAATTAGACAAAATGGTAATTAGGCAGTTAAACATTACAAAAGGAAGCGGTAATCTTCATGTTTCCTGTTTTGTGCTACAAGTGGCTGTAACATTCTCCATTTGGTAGGAGAATATCTAAGGTTGGATAAAGCACAGGTAAGTTTTCCAAACGTGACTTAGACTCACAGATTTTGGCCATGTAATGCCAGCAGAGTCACTAGAAAAGTCTATAATGCTTGGACAGATCAGTGGCAAAAGAAGACCTGGCCACCAAAGGACACGATGGCTGATACTGTCAGAGCTGATACTGGTATGGATATCACACAACTGAAAGAAGCTGTGCAAAACCGAAAAACATTGAGGGAGCTCGGCTTTAGGGTCGCCGAGGGTCGTGAACGACTAAACGGCTAACAACAACAAGTTTTCCAATGATTGTCTGGTTATCACCCATTTCGATCATTAGCAAGTGTTTACTTGGATTCCGCTTGCATGTATTTATTCGAGTTGAGTGGACTCGTCAACCAATGAGAAAGTATTGGGGAGGGCTTCAGTGATCTCAAAATTGAACAAGAAGTGAACAACAATCCCGCTGTAGAAAAGCACATAAACATCAGTCGTTCATACACTTTAGTGACTATGTTGTTCAACTATTTAGATGATAGTTTTGCCGTTTAAAGCCACCGTAACCAAATTTTGAATTACCTAAACAGTCGGGTATTGACATTACAATTTATAAAAAGGCTGGTCTTACACGGGTAGATTCCTATGTGAGACCGGCATCCATGTGGAGGATCCGCAATAAATGCAGGCATTGAAAGGCTTGTAAAAATCGCCTTTTCGCCAACATTCATGGATACAAATTGCGTATACCGTGAGCGGAGGAAAAATCGCAGCATGCTCTATTTTGCTGCAGACTCTGCGTGAACAGCCTCCATTGAAGTCAATGAAGGTCATCCAACCCACAGCCCATAAGCAATTAACATTGTGTATTAGCCATGGGTACACACATTATCACTTAGTGACGATGCAGGAAATATAAAACTTAAAAAAAAACAAACTGTACTTTGCATGACCAATGGCGAGCCGCCGTGGTCATCCGCAAGACAGGAAAATTCAGGTATGCGGGGCCGCCAGCCGGGTTCACAGACGTAATCTGCCACAGTCCTTCCACATGCGGAATCCGACCCATTCGTGTGAGCCCGGACTTAATTGCATGGTTAATATAGCCACATGCTTAGGTTCTGTTTGTAAATTTTGTATATTTACTAAAGAAGGGAAAAAATAATAATACTAAGTTTTATATCTCATGCAGCTCAAACACATTCTGTTTGTATAATAAGCAAAACACTAATTAGGGGATCGGAGAATATATGTCTTCAGTATCCTGCAGTTTTCTTGATTTCCATAAATGTAGACATGTCCAATTTACAAGTTTTGCAGGAGAGGACTTCCCCCGTCTCCCGACGTCACTTCTGAACTTCTGGTGGGAGACGCAGTTTGTAGCATAACTGGAGGTAGCCTTTAATCATTCTTTAGAAAAGTTATTCAACAACTTTTAGACTTTGAGTTGTAATTCCTCATTATTTTCAGGATAACTGCCGTGGAGCGAATAATTTCATGCTTGTTTGTATCCAAAAGCTGATAACTAGTACAGAACTAGTCCTGCATATCTTAAAGGTGGATATGACTTACCCAGCTTTATTTAAGTATGTTTAAAATATCAGCCTGCCTATTTACCTCACAGGGAGTTGGTAAAGGCTATGTAGACCTCTGAACTTTTTTTTTTAATAAATGTGTTTTTAGAAATGAAGACATTTTATAATTGGGTTACATTACCACTTTTTATTTTTTGATTCTATGCTTGCTTTGTTTTCCAAATACATGGCAGATTGGAGGACTAAAATCTTAGCAGAGAAATCTAACAGCCCCTTCCTTAGCCTGCTCCCCTGTTGTGAAGGTGCATTCACTATCTTTCCACTGAGCTGAACTATTATAGCGGGCTGTAAGATAGTGCCATGGGATGGTGAAGGAGATCATGAGGACAGAAAGCAGAGAAAGTTACTACTACTACAGAGGGCTGTATGATAGTGCCATCGGATGGTGGAGGAGATTAGGAGGACAGAAAGCAGAGAAATTTACTATTACAGAGGGCTGTATGATAGTGCCATGGGATGGTGGAGGAGATCATGAGGACAGAAATCAGAGAAAGTTACTATTACAGAGGGCTGTATGATAGTGCCATAGGATGGTGGAGGAGATCATGAGGACAGAAAGCAGAGAACGTTACTATTACAGAGGGCTGTATAATAGTGCCATGGTATGGTGGAGGAGATCATGAGGACAGAAAGCCGAGAAAATTACTATTACAGAGGGCTGTATGATAGTGCCATGGGATGGTGGAGGAGATCATGAGGACAGAAAGCAGAGAATGTTACTATTACAGAGGGCTGTATGATAGTGCCATGGGATGGTGGAGGAGATCATGAGGACAGAAAGCAGAGAACGTTACTATTACAGAGGGCTGTATGATAGTGCCATGGGATGGTGAAGGAGATCATGAGGACAGAAAGCCGAGAAAGTTATTATTACAGAGGGCTGTATAATATTGCCATGGGATGGTGGAGGAGATCATGAGGACAGAAAGCAGAGAACGTTACTATTACAGAGGGCTGTATAATATTGCCATGGGATGGTGAAAGAGATCATGAGGACAGAAAGTAGAGAACGTTACTATTACAGAGGGCTGTATAATATTGCCATGGGATGGTGGAGGAGATCATGAGGACAGAAAGCAGAGAAAGTTACTATTACACAGGGCTGTATAATAGTGCCATGGGATGGTGGAGGAGATCATGAGGACAGAAAGCCAAGAAAATTACTATTACAGAGGGCTGTATGATAGTGCCATGGGATGGTGGAGGAGATCATGAGGACAGAAAGCAGAGAACGTTACTATTACAGAGGGCTGTATGATAGTGCCATGGGATGGTGAAGGAGATCATGAGGACAGAAAGCCGAGAAAGTTATTATTACAGAGGGCTGTATAATATTGCCATGGGATGGTGGAGGAGATCATGAGGACAGAAAGCTTTCCAACATTAACCTTTTCTCCATCATAAAGGCCCTTTTTATTATGCATCAATAATAGGTCATGAGCAGTTCTGTGAATGTTCCTTGCCTGGGTTGTCAACTCATGCGAATATGCCCACAATTAGCCAACAATCAAACAAATGCTGTTTTGTCAGCTGATCAGATCTTGCTCATCAGTAAAGTATCTCCTCTTGTAAATTGGTGGATGTTCTGCTGCCTAATGCAGTCTGTGTAGGGAAAAACGATTTGCTAGAGAACAAGCAATTGGTAGTAACGAATGCTGATTCACATGTTATATTGTCAACTGGTTTTCGTTATCAGGCAGAAAAATGGGCCCTGAGGCCAGCTTCACTCGGACGTATTTGCACGCGCAATACACAAGCAATTGAACCCATTGATTTCAGTGTGTTCGTTCACATGCGTATTTTGTGTTTGCATTTTGGCCGCACAAAAAAAAATATAGAACATCCTCTATTTTCATGCATATTTGCACACCAAAGGTCCCCAAAGAAAACAATAGGGGTGCACAAATAAGCAAGGAGATGCCTGAAACGCTGCGTAATTGCACTGGATAAAGTAAGCATCTGAAACTAATAAGACCTTTCAAATGGTGCCTTTATTCGCCGCGCACAAATGAACATGTCTTGTGGGCAGAAAAAGTAAAGTAAATTATACAACACAGGTGCCAAAAAGGCTCGCTCATAGTACAAAAACGTTGCACTAAGGCACATGCAATTGTGCATATGTCCATGTGAATTCCATCTAATCCACTAGAAATCTTCCCATTGAGAGAGATTCATCAGTGTAATGTTACGCAAAATGTATGCAGGCTATTTACTGTATATTCTAAATGGATCGCTATTATGTGAGTGTACATCAATGCAGAATCTAATTGATAGCACACAATGGAAACCTTCTGCAACAATAATAAGAAAAGTCATCAATATCCAATCCAATTTAGATGAAAAAAATAGTGTTGATGTGTTAACCTTCACTTTAAAGGGTTGTCCGGTTAGCAGACAACATTCCCACTATAGGTCCAACTGTGCTATAGTGACAAAAAGAGTTGTAGTTACCTATCCTCAGCCGTGGGGTTCCAGCGCTGCAGTCCTGCTGTCCTTCCGGTATTTGATGTGGAAGGTGATGTCCTCAGATATCACCTGACCACTGCAGCCAATCAGCGTTTGCAGTGGCACTGCCAATTCTCCTGGCATCAGCACTTACATCCTGGGTGCCATTAATGACAGGAGTTCAGAATGGTGACGCTGCAGCCTCTGATTGGCTGTAATTCTCAGGTGATATCCAGTGACATCACCTTTCACAGCAAACATCGGTAGGATGGCGGGGCTATAAAGTTGGTTCCCCGCTTCATAGGACAAGTAAGTACAACTCCTCTTGTTATTTTAACGTAGTTGGATCTATGGGGTAAAGGCCCTTTTACACACAATGATTATCGCTCAAAAGTCGTCCAAATTGCCAAAGTGATAATTGTTACATGTAAACGCGAGCATCGTACACTTTTCTTTTGAAAAATGGATTTTGGTTCACATAAAATCCATTGTTTAGCCGCTGAAAGACTGAGCAAATACATTCCATCTGAATGTATTTTTCTTATCTTTCAGTAGACTGCAGGATGTTTTCCCCGCGGCATGTTTATACGAGCCCTGAGGAGAACAATGGAATCTACCGGCAGCTGTTTGCACAGTTTAAACACATGCTGGCCTCTGCAAACAACTCGTGGGGGTCATTTTACATCAAAGGAAGATGATAAAGTGTTAATTGCCATTAATGGCATGTAAAGGGGCCTTAAATGTTGTCTGGTAACCAGACAACCCCTTTAAGCATTATGTCGAACCTGAAATGATGCATATATTGTATATGTTTTTTACAGCCAAGAAAAAGAAGCCAAAGCTGTTGAACAAGTTTGATAAAACAATAAAAGCTGAACTTGATGCTGCTGAGAAACTACGGAAAAAGGCAAGTCTTTATAATATTTTTTTTCCATACCTCTTCCCACCACAGTTTTGGGCTCTATATTACCTCTGTCTGTTGACTGAACTGGTTGAGTAGGAGTAGTTGCAGTGTAAGGGAATCCCTGTCTGATATGATATCATCGTAACATTTTACAGAGAGTTTATTGTGTGTCATGCTAACTGGAGATAATATTGGGAATCCCTTCATGTTCTGCAATGCCCAGATGTCCAATTCACTCACTAGGAAATGTGTGCAACAATCTGACGTGTGACAGGGGATGTAGTGGGTGTACTTGTCAATTAGTCAGGTACTAATCTTTCAGATTAGAGCATGTAAAGCAAAAGGAACTATGACAGGCAATCCAAGAATGCTTAAAAAAAGCTATTATTTCCTCCTATGGGAGGGATGATGTATTCTTCGAACGTCAGACAATAAGTAGAATAAAATCCTTCTCGGGGCTTAAAGAGGTTTTCCAATACCCTCAACTATGAATTTAATGAAAATCTAGGATTGTTATAAAATAACTAAAATTCACTTGTTCATTCTGACTCGGTTCCGGTGCTCCCTACTATCCCATATTCCCATACCAAAGCAATGACATCACCAACTACACATATGACCACTGCAGTCAATCGCTGTTCTCAGTGGTTACATGGGTAGTCCGTAACGTCATCATCCTGCTGCTGTGGTCGTCACCAGATACCCACATGACAGTTTCAGCCTATTACTGGCTTTAACATAAATATGGGTAATCATCAGTGCAGCACCAGGAACACCTACTCGGGGTGAAATGATCAGGTGAGCCATGCTACGTTTATTATTTTATGATGATCTATGGCTTCAATTGAATTTTAGAAAATTCTTGGAAAACCTTAAAGTCTTTTAATGATCTATCTGGCTTAGAAAACTTGTTTTCAATGGGCTTACTAGAGAATTCTGAGCTAATAGTTGGGGTCCCCCATTCCAGATCCTCACCTGTTAACCCAAATGTAGAGCAGCTGCCTGGGAAAGATGGGTACCAACCTTTAAGAATGCATCTCTCTTGGGACTAAGCCTATAAATAAAACCAGGGAAGTTCTGAATTTTTCTTCTTTTTTATTGTGCGACTAGTATGTAATGGAGGTTGTGGCTGCCTCCACCTGTTTGAGCATGCCTGCCCATTTACCTTCTGTCCCTCCTATTGGACCATATAAATGGTATTCCACTTTTCCTGGTTTTATTTGTATGCTTGATCCCAAGAGAGATGCATTCTTTAAGGTAGGTACCCATCTTTCCCAGGTTAAGATTAGATCACCTGGTATTAGTGTTAGGACCCATCTAAAAACCTGGTCACCTGGACGTTGGTAGATGGGCCAATATGATTTGATTAAACTATATACCAAGAACCTTGCATTATTTAACATGGTTAGTGTGCATACTGTAATTTTGTATATTTCTGATAACAAATGTATTTTGAGTGCTGTTGCCACTTTTTTGGTTTCTGCATCAGTAGAAGTGCTAGCAGAAACACATGCTTCAGCATTCATATACATTTAATAGCTGAATAAAAATGTACAATTGTTGTTTACACTAACTCCATAAAAATGCAATACATTTTAATCAAAACATGTTTGCCCATCTGCCACATCCAAACCTTATTGGATGGGTTCCCAAGTCTAATGAGGCTTCTCTTTGGGCAAAAAGCCTCCAAATAAATGGAAAAGCTGGATACCTGGCTATATACTCTCACTGAAGCACCTGGAACAGATGGGTGAATGCATTGCACAACAAAATGCAGTGCATGCAAAAAACAAAGCCAGCACTTTCAACAAATTAATTGCGACAGTGCACATAAGCCATGGCTGTGACAAATACAGTAACAGAAACATATGAACACCATTCACTCACTTGTCCCAGATGCTTTAGTGAGAGTATATAGCCAGATATCCAACTTTCCCATTCATTTGGAAGTATTGTGCCCTAACTGAGGTGTTTTTAGAGTTAGGAATATATCCAATAAGGTTTGCCTGGATGTGGCAGATGGGCCCACATGTTTTGCTCAAAATGTATGCTAAGAACCTTGCACTTTTGTGTTAGTTAAACAACAGTTGTGCATTTTTATTCACTTATCATATGTAAATGAGTGCTGAAACATGTTTTTCTGTTATTGTACTTGTCGCAGCTATGGCTTATGTGCACCTTTGCATTTAATGTATTTGTTGGAAGTGCTGACTTTGTTTTTCGTTGCATCAATAGAAGCTCTGATGTCACAGGAATATTACGTAGTCATCTTATTAATTCCTGCATAGACTAATTGGCTCTTCCTCCTCTATAGGAGGGGTGAGGGGGCATGTGTTATGTGCAGGAAATGTTGGCAGGTATTGTGCATGCTACAAATCTATCTAGGAGGCTGATTTATTACAGAACAGGACTGTAATATATTGAGGTAAACAAAGGCATTACTACAGCCTCCCTCTTCTGGGATCTTGGATTAAGTGATCAATTTACATCGCACACAGTGTAATCCTATTTGACCATATCTCCAAGTCATAACCAGCCGACATAAATGAAAATAAAGCTGCATTCGTTTTCCCTTCGTGGAGGCCTTTGCTTCAGGCTGAATTTAGCTGCAGTATATCAGCTGAATGTGTCTTTCTGCGAGCAGCAGCTGTGGCGGTTAATAACAGCGCAGTGAAGGAGTTATCTTGTCATAGTTATTGCATTTCGCATTTCTCTGCTCCTCGCTGCCTTATGCAAGTGATACATCAGGTTCTCTCTTTGCTTATCTACAGTTCGAGCAATAATGTTCTGCTTATGGATCATTTTGTCTTTAGATAAGAATAGCGTTTTCCTTGCATAACCAACCATATTAACCACCGTGAAATACCAACATGAAGGACTTTTGGGTAAAAACAAGCAAATTAGTTGCGTACCCTTTTGCATGCACATAGGATAGATCTGCGTTTGGCCAGCTACCAGAATTATGACTGGAGGCACAATAGTGCGATAATATTATCGGTGCACATTTACAAAAAGTATTTGTTACATGTGTAGTGTCCCCCAAACGATCAACATCATTTCGAAATTACCTTTTTTCTTCAGCTCTACAGATATTTACTAATTGAGGCTTATAACATTTATAGCCCCAGTTAAGGACCGTATAAATGTTGCAGATGAAGTCCGTGTCATCAAGACACAACCCTAACAGAACATCAGTCACAGTGCCTACCATAACAGAGCTCCTCTAGCCATAGTAGCACCTTAGTACATCTCCTCTACTCACAGTACCACCATAACATAGACCCTCTAGTCATAGTAGCACCTTAGCAGAGCCCCTTACTCATAGTACCACCATAACATAGACCCTCTAGTCATAATAGCACATTAGCAGAGCCCCTTACTCATAGTACCACCATGACAGGGCCCCTCCAATCATAATACTACTATAGCAGAACCCCTCTAGTCATAGTAGCACCTTAGCATAGCCCCTGCCTCATAGTACTACCATAACAGCTCCTCTAGTCATAGTAGCACCTTAGCAGAGCCCCTTACTCATAGTACCACCATGACAGGGCCCCTCCATTCATAATAGCACCATAACAGAGGCTCTCTAGCCATAATAGCACTTTAATAGAGCTGCTTAGTCATAGTACTACCATAACAGCTCCTCTAGTCATAGTAGCACCTTAGCGGATCTCCTCAACTCACAGTACCACCATAACATAACCCCTCTAGTCACAGTAGCAGCTTAGCAGAGCCCTTTACTCATAGTGCCACCATGACAGGGCCCCTCTATTCATAATACCACCATAACAGAGCATTTCTAGCCATAGTAGCACTTTAGTAGCCCCCTACTCATAGTACTACCATAACAGAGTCCCTCTAGTCATAGTAGCACCTTAGCAGAGCCCCTTCCTCATAGCAACACCATGACAGAGCCCCTCCATTCATAATACCACCATAAAAGAATTTTACGCATAGCATCACCATAACAGAGCCTCTCTACTTATCGTACCATCACGACAAAGCCCCTGTACTCATGTTATCAGAATAGCAGAGCCCTTCTCTTCAAAATACCACTATAGCAGAGCCCCTCATAAATAGTACCACCATAACAGAGCCCCTCTAAACATGGTATCACCACAACAGAGGCACCATACTCAGTATAGCCTGAGTGAACCTACTGCTCTTGCAATTGGTGTAAATAGAGCTAAAGATCATTGAGAGTCTCCTCTCTCTGCTTTTAATCTCTTGTTATTATGTATGGTCTTTTGTAGTCATAGATCGTGAGCTCTACAACTTCCCATCCTCGTATTATTATTGGTGGTATGTAAATAAGTCAAGATGTATAGAGGAATAAATACCTAAAGAGAATCTGTCATGTCCTTGGATCAGGAAGGCTGGCTGCATAGCTGTGGCCCTGTTGACTCTAATACAACTTTTCTTGTTCCTATACCCCTGGACTCCATTCTACCAAGACCCTAAAGACATGGTTCCTAGCACTTTGAATCTATCAACTGGCCAGTCTTCACTGCCCACTGTCACTCGAGTCCGACATCATCCACTGACAGTGGAGAAACATTTATTTGACAAATTCAAAGTGCCTGGTTCCAAATCCAATGGGACGTAGTATGGGGGCATGGAGGGGGGACAAAAAAAAATCTGTGACCGAGTCAGCGGGGCCAGGGCTGCAGAGCTGAGCATGCGGCTCTGCTAACCGGAGGATATGACGGGTCATCTTTAAACTCAGCCCTTTGTTTTGTAAGTGTTGTGCCTGGTTTCTCCAGGCATTGAGGTTTTAATCGACTTCTTCCTGAGAGTTACGGCTCTATTTATAGCATGCCTTAATCATATCCTTTTCTTCCACCGCTGGTTTATTCAGCAGCACCTGGGATTCTGGATGATGCCAATGCAAGGTCAGACTGCTAACCTATCTCTGGATGTGGAATAATTTGATTTGTACTCGAATGGACAACTCGGGGTGAATTTCTATCAAGCTCCATATTTAGCAGAGCCAGTAAAACAACTTTCTAATGCAGGAGGTTTATCAGGAACATCCACCTGTCGGGCTGTCATTTTAGTCTTGGTTATTCGGAGCACAGCTCATTCACCTCTGCCCACTCTCTTTTCATTTTGCTATCAAGCATTTTTAGTGTGTTTTGCCGGAGTGGTTATACGACTTGTTTCCCTTTGTGCGTTACATTTCATATTGGCAGTAATTATTACCTTGTTTATGATTCACAGGGAAAAGTGGAAGACGCTTTAAATGCTTTTGAACTTCTGGTGACTAAATATCCCCAGAGTCCAAGAGCCAGATACGGGAAAGCTCAGGTATGTTATTTCATGAAGACCATAATACTTTGTGTGTAGAGCCTAACAAGGTTATACAATAAAGGGACTCTTTTAGGTTAGAAGATTCCTTGGATGAACAAAAATGTTGATTTTGTGAACATCGGTGATTTCAGTAGGACAGTAGTCTTCCATTTTCCATCCAATGTTCATAGAACTATTGAAAGTTCTCAACTTCTGCTACATTTTTGCATAGCGCTTATCTCCGTGAATGATGATGACATTTTAAAAAAAAGTTGTATGGTAGAATGAAGGAAATCCGGTATAACTGGCTACATGCACTCTGAAATTGATTCCTTAGGGACCTTTATGTGTCACTGTCAAGCAAGTGTCTACTAAATTCCAATGCAAGCTAAAAAATACTGTAGTTGTCCCTTTCATACTCATCTTGGCTCATTCCAGCACATGTTGCCCACTTTTCATCCCCTCTCTTACGTACATTGTATGGTGTATTTTTTAATATATAGCACATTACACTTTAACACTTTACATTGCTTTATTTTTTGGCAACAACAAAGCTCTAATAAGGTATAGAGAAAGAAGAGTCGTCTTTTGAAGGCTATGGAGATCTTTGGGGGGAAGTTTTTTTCATCGAAATGCATGTATTTTTGACTGACAATCATTTTTGCAGTAGGGTCTAAATAAAAATTTGGCTCTGTTTGTGTTCTGCAGCTTCTACATATCTCTTTACTGTATATAGACACTGCAGTCTCAAAAAAAGATCTGTTAGTGAGACTGAACCGATCGCTTAAGGCCCATTTACACGCAAAGATAATCTTTCAAATGATTGAAAGATTGAAAGTTTTAGCGATCATTTTGCATAAAATGTTAATGGACACTAATGTCCTTTAACACTTTATCATCTATGCATGCAAAAGGGCCCCTGGAAGCTGGTTGTAGAGCACAGCATGTGGGCTGGGCTCTGCACACAGCTGCATTGTTCTCCTTAGGGCTGCTGGCGGAATACAATGTAATCTCCCGTCTCCCCTTGAGAACTTAGAATGCGGTCTGTTGAGAGATACTTTATCTCTTTATTATCGTGCAGACGAAAAGGGCACGATGCATGTGTTTACACGCAACGATTATTGCTCATTTGCGGTCGTTTGAATGAATTTTGAGCAATAATTGTTGTGTATAAATGTGCCTTTAGTTTCCTTCTGCTGTCTACTCTCCTGCATGTTCTTATTAGCTAATGTATGGCTACAACAAAGTTTATTTTTGTTGTAGTCATAAATCAGCTGATAAAAAGTACAGCAGAGGAGAGATAATTAACCCTCAGTCCAGCATACAAACTGATGTGCTATTGAGAGAAAAAACAGCCAAAAATTTTAATTAAAACGTAAAAATATTTATCAAATGAAAATGCATGCAATTAAGTGAACCCCCCCACCCCACCCAAAAGAAAGTGTCCACAGCCATTAACTCTTTGGGCTTGTACTTTTTTGCATTCTAGAAAATTGTCTATCTTTAAGACTTTACAACAGTTTAGGCCCCCTGCACACGGCCGGATGTGCATTGCAGAATTCGGAAGGGGCATCCTCCTCCGTATTCCGCAGCAAAAACCACCCATAGCATGCAATGGAAAAGCTTTTTTTTCCTGTCCACGAGTGGAAATCAATTGCTATTTTCTGCCCGTGGAGAAAAAAACGCAGCATGCTCTATTTCAGTGCAGATACTGCACGGACAGCCTCCATTGAAGTCAATTGAAGCCGTCCAACCCGCGACCCTTCTGCAGTTACATTGCGGAAAGGTCGCAGATTCCATTTTATCGCTGTACAGACCATTCGCAGTACAGAAAAAGAAAAAAAATGGATGCTATTTTGTATAACATTACAAACCTGTCAAAATGGTAATTTATTAATGTACTGTATACCATTTGGCAGTTAGGTAATTCCTGGAGTAAACACGTCCTCTTAGCCTGCATACTAGCAGCATATACTATATATCATGTGTATATTTCAGTATGTCTAATGTTTCATTCTCTTCTTTTGGCACATCCTCATTGAATTCTGTGACTTTGGTAGGTTATAAAATCCAGAATGTTGACTCGATTACTGTATAGAACTATTCAGAGTGGTCCAAAGGTACGGAGACATCTGTATAAATGGAAAACTGTGGTTGGTAATGCCATCCTGTATGTGGCATGCTGCTATGGGTAAGAGGACAAATTTGTGTTGGACGGTGTCCAACATAGTGGCAATTTTGAAAGCCACCATCGTGGAACCAAGTTGATGTTTCAAATGGGAAAGGGTGCATGTAACATATGTATCTGATAGAGAATTTGACGCTAAATCCAAATCTGTGTTTAAATGCTGTGTACCTTTATTTCTGCCAAAGTTATTAGTAATGTTTCCACTACAGGATATGCTCATTGTGTTCCCCATTGTTTTGAATCGTGAAGTCTATGCTCTTCTCCTATTCATGATGCACTGAGAACAACATCTCAGCAGAAATGCTTGCACAGGCATCCAAGATCCACTGTTGCATTTACACTACACTCTGGATTTTCACAGCGTAACCCGTGGACTTGACAACACCTCACAGATAAAAGTCCAAGGGGGTAAGATTCAGTGTGCGAGGGGGCTACTCCACCGGCCCACGACACTAGAGATGAGCGAGCATACTCGCTAAGGACAATTGCTCGATCGAGCATTGTCCTTAGCGAGTATCTCCCCGCTCGGCAGAGAAGGTTCGGCTGCCGGCGCGGGTGACAGGTGAGTTGCGGCAGTCAGCAAGGGGGAGCGGGGGGAGAGAGCGAGAGAGAGATCTCCCCTCCGTTCCTCCTCGCTCTCCCCTGCCGCTCCCCGCCCGCCGCTGGCAGCCGAATCTTTGCTACCGAGCGGGCAGGTACTCGACACTCGGTACTGAGACACGACACCCAATCTACATCCCCAGAAACTGCTGATCCAAAAACTAACGGACATCACGTCCAAAATGTGTGTCTGATGGGGGAGGGGGGAGGCACCATCCTACTGGAAGAACAATAGGAATGTGCCATCTTTGTTGCACAGCGATGGAAACACCTTGTCACGTAACAATTGCAGACCCTTGACAGCAGTAAGGTTACAGTTGATGAAGAATGGGCCCACTATCTTCGCACCACACCATAGTTATCTGTGCACCAACCATCTTGGAGGGATCAGTCCAGTGTGGCTTTGTGTTGGACCAGTAGTGAAGGCGTTGTTTGCTCACCTCTCCATTCACATAGAAGTTTGCTTCTTTACTGAACAGTACCGTCTTCCTGTGCTTGCTGTTGCAATGGCTGTGATGCCCATTCTGCAAATTCAACATGGCCATTGGGATCATCTTCATTAAGATCACGTAGAGACTGGATCTTGTGCAGGTGTCATTTATGTATAGCCAGTATCTGCTCAAAGGTGGTTTGACTCAACCTGCTCTCCTGTGACAGACCCAGGTGCCATGAAGTGAACTTTTGCAGAAGGACGCCAGGACGGCCATTTTTGTTGCTTCATCTGTGGCAGTTTTGTTACATCCATTTATTGAGTGGTCCAACACAGAACCTGTTTTGCAAAATGTGGCAAGCAATTTGTCAACTGTGCCATGGCAGATGGGTGGTTTGTTAGGGTGCCAACTATTAAAATCTGCTGCAATAACTCGGGTACTGCACTTCCCGGAGATCAGCACAATCTCTGTCCTCTCCTCGCATGTCTGTAACAAAGAGAAAATTTATAATAATTTTGGCAGGAGTAAAGATACATCACATTACATTTACACACAGATTTGGATTCCTCGTCAAGTTCTCTATCAAATATATATGTCACATACAGCCTTCCCATTTGAAAATATCAACTTTGCTCCAACATGGTGGCCTTAAAAATGGTCACCGTGTTGGACACCGCTCTTCACATATTTGTTTTCTTCTATTTAGCAACATGCCACACACAGGATGGCTTCCCCAACCAACGTTTTCCATTTTTTGAGGTGTCTCCATACCTTTGGACCGCCCTCTAGTACTACAATGCATTACATAAAAATGTTACTTTATAGCCATTATTTGTTGCATGTTCTCCTGAGCCTCTGAGAGTCATGCAGTGATATTCCTTTGACACTGACGGTTGAGAGAATCTCAAATGTTTGCCTGACTTTTCCTTCTGCTGCACCGCCAGTCATAACAAACTCACAATGACAGAACCCATTGTTATTTTACTGTAGAAATTGCTTGAATGCCTAAACTAACACTCCATGTGAACTATACACCAATGTTGATTCATCGCTGTTGGGCTTTTTACGGACAGCAATTTTAACCAACCTACGCTTTCCTTTTTTATCTAACAGCCATGAATCAAAGCGGTATTACGCTTTCACCAAGTAGATGTTATTATCTCTACAATGAAAGGTTATACAATGGTTCAATATACATTCTATATGAAGTCCTCACAGTTCTGCTGATCTCTGTTTGCAGTCATTCATTAGAAACCTTCATTGTTTATATCCAGGGAATACAAATCTGTCCTAGTCATGTGATGGACACACGGGTGCGCGGCTCGTTACCGCACAGTTATCTTGTGTCTTGATATAGACTGTGCACCTTTGTGAACATCACATAGCCAGGGCAGATTTTTATCCCCTGGGAGTGATTGATAAAAGTACCTATTGAATGACTAAACGCAGGCATGTTGAAAGTCACAAAAGTAAAAAAGTATATTGGAACATTTTGTAGCTTTTTTCAGGGTGATTCAAAATTCAGGGCCACTCGAAATATCCTCTCAATGAAGAGATACAAGTGAGGAACTTTGTAGAACACTTAGATGGGTGGACAAAAACCTTTTGGCACTATGATGGTGCCTGTCAACCGTCTTGGTGGCAGCCATCTTGAATTTAGCCCAAGAAACTTCAATGGAAAGGAGGTCATGGGATACATAATTTTAGAGTAGAATTTCAGCAGAGATAGGGACAGTGATTTTCGTAATACCATCAACCACTTTTGAGTTATGGATGATCTCATGTGGATTATTAATAAAGTTGTGATTTTGAATTATGTGGTTTGGAAAACACTAATTGCATTGGTTTTTTTTCAGGTACCAGAAGATGCTATCAGCAATCCAGGACAGAAATTAGATCATTCTGATGGTGGGCAGCAGAAGTTCACATGAGATGGCCAAGACTTTAAATCAAGAACATCCAGGAAGACAGACAGTGAATGCACAAACTGTCAGGGAACTGATTCAGAAGTTTAGGGAAACTGGTAAGAGTACAGGACAAATCCAGAACTGGTGGTTTGAGCAGTGCTTCTGATCCCCAGGTGTTGACCGCTGTGCTAGCTCTTTTCACAAAGCGTCCACAGAAAAGCTCCAGTAGACTGGTATTGGAGCATTGGTGTGAGTCAAGCATATGTCATAAGAAGACACACAAGTGGCACCCATACAAACTACCAGTTATTGGTTTGTCCTGGACACTACCAATTTCCCTGAACTTCTGAATCAGTTTCCTGACAGTTCCTGCACTCACTTGCTGTCTTCTTGGGTGTTCTTGATTTTAAGCCTTGGCCACCTCACGTGAACCTCTGTTACCGACCATCATGATGTATTCAATTCTGTCTTGGATTGCTGACGGCATCTTCTGGTACCTGAAAAGAAATGCAATTAGTGTTTTCCGTATCACATAATTCCACATAATAGCTTTAGTAATACTCAACATAACATCATCCATAACTCAAATTTGGTCGCAGGTATTGAAAAAATGACTTCACCTATTACTTTCAGATGAATTTCTTCCATTAAATCATGTATCTCATGTCCCCCTTTCCATTGAAGTTTCTTGGGCTGAATCCAAGATAGCTGCTTCCAAAATGACCTGCAGGCATGACCATAGTGCCAAAACATTTTCCCCCACCCATCTAAGTGTTCTACAAAGTTTCCTACTTGTATTTCTTTGCATTTAGAAAATATTCGAGCTGGCCCTGACTTTTGGACCCTGTACAATGAATAACCTTAATTTGCTGAAATTGTATTACCCCTTTCAAAAACTTGAGAGTAACGCAGTAGTTATGCAGAAAATAAAATCCACTCACCTTCCAGCAGTCACGTAACTGTGTGTACACCACTACTTAAAAAACAGGAATCATCTCTATATTGATTAACTTCAGCCATTTCATAGAGGTGAAAGGAAAACGTGGAGTGAGAACGTCAAATAGAGAGGAAATTAGAAGAACTGGAAACTGACAGATGGTGATTTAGTGCCATCACAAAAAATGACTGCTTTTGCAGAAAAGTCAAACAAGAGGCAAGGTGTTCATTATGTAAAGAACTCTATGATACACCATTGTATGTTATCTCTCCTCTCCTATTAGAAACCAATTTCCAGATTGTAAGGCTCTGTTCATATTTACTTTGTGGTTCTCTGCCAGGCTTCTATTGAGGTTTCTGCTACTTTTAACTGCAAATGCAGCCTGAGTGGATTGTACTAACTTTCGCATTGGTCAACGTTGGTGGCTACTCCGACGAAGATAGCTACTCATGCAGTAGGAGGATTGCAGTAGACCTTTGTACTGTAGGGATGATTGTCAGACCGTGACGCCAGTACTTTTGAGGGTGGACTTGTGTTTGTAGTGAGGAAATAATAAGACAAATTCAAGTTGCTTTAGGGATAAACCAAAGGTACACAGTTTACTCAACACTTGAAAGGGGGTAAATAACAGTTCACACTTTGTGGATTTCAGAACAGCATTAACTACAACAGTTTTCCATTGGTGAAAATAACACACAGTTCTTTCTTTTAGTCTCTCTTTCTCTCAGTTAGGGAGGATGAGCCCACCAGTCTTAGTTATCTGGGGGGTTGTTCCGGACGGTTATTTTTAGAAGTATGGAGGGGCTGGTCAAGGGTTGACTGTACTCTCTCTGTCTCCTTATTACGCAGGAGAAAGTTACACTCGCTGTTGAGAAGTCCTCCTTTCTGTTTCCTACTTCTCACTGTGGCTTGTTCCTGGACACTTTCCTCCAACTCCCAACCTGCAGTAACTTCTACATTGCTGCAGCTCCACATGCTGCTTTTTCTCTCCTCCACCTCCAATGACTCACTCCATTACTTCCTGTCGTTTTCCACACTTTCTCTCCCTCTGCTGACTCACTTCCTCCTCCGCCCTGTTTACTTTCTTGGGCCCAACTTATCTACTCCCACTCCACCAATCAGGAAATTTACCAGCAAGCAGCCAATCATAAGCAAGCAGTTGCTGGGCAGACTAGCTTTAGTCCGATGTTCAGGGAAAGACAGAGTCTTTCTCCTGCAGGATGCCTCCTATGTCTCCCAGGGAGCTCATAGTGAGGTATCTGGGACTTATTAACTGTTTGACTACCCTGTAGGACCCTCCGGGTCACTACACTACACTAGTATAGAACATTATGTTGTGCTGTTCTTGTCATCAAAACAGAGGAAACCTCAAAAGAACCCCTGTAATACCCTATTATAAGCCAACAAGGTCCACCAACATCATATAGACACATCATTTGCCACAGAATTAAGGCTTCCATTATAAACCGAGCTATAGCATAGGTATGAGCAGAGCCTGATATAGTTGCGTCAGATTAACAGAAATGTCTTTTTAACAAACCCATGATCTTCTTGCAGTCTGAAGATGACCTGGCCGAGAAACAAAGGAGCAATGACATTCTGTTGCGTGCTATTGGCTCTTATGAAGAAGTGGCTGGGCTGCCCAATGTTCCTACGGATCTAGTGAAAACCGCACTTAAGAGAAAAGCCAATCGCCAGCAATTTCTGGGTAAGACGTCTCTTGAAAAGCTTTGGAAAGGGAATTATGGCTAATATTTCCCTATATACAAATAATATCTGTAGGACCAGTTATTCACAATAGTACTATCAGATCCTTACATTTGACTGGGGGCTTCTCGCTCATGATCACTTGTCTGCAGCAGACTGACTTGTATTAGCAGTGTGGAGCAGTAATGCTATGCAGAATTGATTTTTATATCAAGTGTCAGTGCCAGCGGTACAGTTACCTGACAATTCATGCTCCAGTTTATCTATCTACAAAGAGCTGAGCACCAGACCCAAAAAGATGGGATTTTTTATTACACAATTTTAAAATCCCATCATGAATACCAAAATGCAAGAAACTCACTATAAAATGAAGGCGACAGAAAAGCACATGTCAGCAAATACGAAGAAGAGCAAAACACATGTTGTGGCATGGGGGTCCGCTAACCACATCAGGTATTATGCTGCTGTCTTGTGTTCTTCCTTGATAGTCCATTCTGGGTAACATTCTTTTTCTGCATCTCTGGTTACTCAGCAGTGTTATTAGTATTGTCAATAGGACTGACAAGTAGGTTAGGGGGGTTTCGCATCTGCGTTGGAACCTTTGTGCTTTTGTGTCCCCTGCAATTTTTGTGAGTTTTTGATTTTTGGGATTTATTTGGGTGGTTTTAACATTGTGCAATAAAGATTTTTTTTCTTATTTTAGATTTGGTGCTTGGTCTTTTTGTTTGAGTAGTCTGCACTCTACTGAGCAGTGATGGAATTGGACCTATGCTGATTAATTCATGATTAGAGATGAGAGAATATACTCGTTTCGAGTAATTACTCGATCGAGCACCGCGATTTTCGAGTACTTCCGTACTCGGGTGAAAAGATTCGGGGGGGGGGCGGGGGGAGGTGTGGCAGAGCGGGGGGTAGCAGCGGGGAACAGGGGGAGCCCTCTCTCTCTCCCTCTCCCCGCTGCAACTCCCCACTCACGGCACCCCCCCCCCTCGAATCTTTTCACCCGAGTACGGAAGTACTCGAAAATCGCGGCGCTCGGGCAGAAAAGGGGCGTGGCCGAGTAGGTTCGCTCATCTCTATTCATGATCAAAATCTGTGGGCCACCAATTGTGTAATTCGGGAGCAAAACTGCTGGTGACGCATATCAACATGTGTCACCAAAACTCCTTTTACAAAGCGAGTTTCAGTTGTGTCAACCAATACTACTAGTCAATAGCTTAAACCTACCATATTGGAAAGCTGATTGACAAACCAGAAAGTGTTAGAATTACCAGGGAGACTAAAGAACTTTTCCTCCTTTTATCCAAAATGTCAATAATCAACTATAAAGGGTCAAGACTAGAGATGAGCGAACGTACTCGTTTCGAGTAATTACTCGATCGAGCACCACGATTTTCGAGTACTTCCGTACTCGGGTGAAAAGATTCGGGGGGGCGGGGGAGACGTGGCGGAGTGGGGGGTAGCAGTGGGGAACAGGGGGGAGCCCTCTCTCTCTCCCTCTCCCCCCCACTCCCCGCTGCAACCCCCCACTCACCCACGGCGCCCCCCGAATCTTTTCGCCCGAGTACGGAAGTACTCGAAAATCGCGGCGCTTGGGCGAAAAAGGGGCGTGGCCGAGTAGGTTCGCTCATCTCTAGTCAAGACCAGCCAATGTGATGATGTACCGTACTCTAAAGGTCACTGAAGTGTTTTTATATGGACAGTGTACTCAAGGCCGCAGTCCTGCAGGGTTTATAATGCCTTATAATGAGCTGCTGCAGAACCTCTTTTTTAATGAAAGAAGGGATGGGATAGTTAACGTCAATCACTAATTAACATATAGCTCCTCCTTTTCAAAAGATATTCTGCAGAACTTGGAAGGTTGAATTTGGTTTTTAGGTATCTAGCACAATATACCTTATAATACACACTATCGTCGGAATGTTTTTAGACAACAAAATAAACCTTAAAAGGGCGTGTCTGGGACTTTTACAGACTTTATCCTCAGGATAGGTCATCAACAGCTGAGTGGGTTCACCGCTTGAGAGCCACTAACAGTTTGCACTACACTGGAAACAGATACTGCTGTCCACATTACAGTGGCCTGGCTTGGTACTGCAGGTACAGCTCCCATTGAATTTAATGGGAAATGTGCCTGTAGTACTCAACCGGGCTACTGCAATGTTGACATTATCTGCTTCCAGCACTGTCCATACTAATGGCGAGCCTGGCAATCAGCTGATTGGCAGGGATCTCAAGGAACAGACCCCTGCCGATTAACTATTGATGACCTATCCCGAAGATAGGTCATCTGTAGTAGAAGTCTGTAAAAGTCCTAGACAACCCCTTTTTAAGTCAACTGAAAAGATGTTCTGCAGTAGTTGTATTGTACATTATATGGTGTATAATAATAATCTTTACTTGCATAGCGCCAACTTATTCCGCAGCACTTTTGAGGCACATGAGGAACACAAACCATATGAAAATTACAGAAATTACAAACGTTACATGTAGTATTCAATTATTTGGAAACAAAGGGGGTGGAGTGATAACAGAAGGTACAGGGGCAAGCGGTGGAGCAAGGGGTAACAAAGCAATGTGAAGATAACATGTGATATACACAAACAGGGTGGGGGTAGTACGGGAGGTATGGGGCAGGAAGAGTGCATGATAGGCAAAAGTGGAAAGCCATAGGCAGGGGCAAGGGGCATGTTGTGGGGGTCAGGGACTTTTGCTATGTCTCCCTGAAGAGGTGCCTCTTTAAGGCGTATCTGAAGTTCGGGGAAGAGCGTTCCAGAGGATGGGTGCTGCTCTAGAGAAGTCCTGAAGGCGACATGTGAGGTTCGTATTAGAAGGGTGATTAGTCTGAAGGTGTTGGCAGATCGGAGCTCGCGGGATGGGTGATGTGTATTGGCCAGACTGCTGCAATACTTCTTTAGAAGACTTGTCAATCACTAATGAAGCTGCAGTATTACTTACTCTCCACTGTAAGGTTGTATAGCTGGGTGGTGTGTTCTGGTGTCTGGTATTATTTATATGCATGTTAGTAGTAGAGATTCTCTGTTGGTGTGAATTATAGGGATATTATTTACCGGTTTTTATGGTTAATTAATGACTCTAAATTCAGAAACTTTTGAAGTTGTGTGTGATTGCTTTTACTGGTGTGTATCTACAGCGGGAGCTTAGGGAACACTTAAAAGCCCATGAAAGTGTTCAGATCTTTACTGATTGAGAATTAGAATTCATTGGAGAAAATGCTGTGAAGTTCTGAACCCTATAATTACCAAGTGACATAGAATGGAGAAAGTTGTTTATACAATGTCGCTGCGGTGACATGACGAGTGGCACGACCTGATTACTCAGTGGACTCCATGTTCCCTTCCTGGATATATTAATAACACAGAACTGTAATGAAAATGACAAAGTTACCGGAACAAAACATTTCCATTATCACCTGTAGTCATTCTCATTTACGCAGCTAGAGAAGGAGAAGCTGTTAAGATGCATAACAATGAAATAATATATTTTCTGCTGCAGTGAAACAATACTGAAATGTACGAATAGTACTTATGGATTATCTTCTAACCATACACCATAAGCAAAGCAATTCAGCCTTTTATTGATTTTCTTATATTGATGTAGACATTAGGCAGCTTCATACCCCTCCTCCCCCAAACCCTCATAATTTATTGGAAGCAATGGCTGAAAATTTAACAGCAAGTGCGCACAATTGTTAGCACTACTACAGGTTTCATAGGACATGGATCTCATAATACAGGAAGGCTTTTCCTTTAAATAAACCATTAGGCCTCATGTCCACGGGGAAAATCAGGCCCGCCGCAGATTCTTCATGCAGAATCCCGCAGCGGGTCCCTCCTTTCCCGCGGATATGAGGCTAAAAAGAAGATTAAACTTACCTGTCCGGATGCTGCGGATCTCCCCTCCGTCGCTGCTGGATCTTCTTTCTTTGGCCCAGCGGATGTGCTCGGCACGCCGGCAGCACGCCGCGCCAGGCACTCCACTTTTTTTTTAACTCCTGCTCTCCCGCACCGGAGAGCAGAAATTCAGGTGCGGGTGTGCCGCGGATCCGGACGGCTTCCATAGGCTTCAATAGAAACCTGCGGGAGCCGACCCCACGGGAGACCCGCACTAAAAATGGAGCATGCTGTGGGTGTTTTCCTGCACACGCCATCCGCACCTCAAGGGAAAATGATATCCGCAGGTATTTAATTACCTGCGGGTGTCCAATGCATCCCTATGGGGCGCGGATCACGCTGCGGATTCTTAATTTTATTTTAGCAGTGGACATGAGGCCTTAAACTGTTTTCTGTCTTAAGGAAAACATTTATAGATTTTAACTTATCAACTTTATTTTTTACCCCCCAGGCCGCATGCGAGGATCTATACTTACTCTTCAGAAGTTAGTACAGCTCTACCCTGAAGATATACCACTCAGGAATGAGCTTGGTGTTGGCTATCTTCTACTTGGAGATAATCAGAAGGCCAAGCAAGTCTACGAAGAGGTAAGCCAAGTACAATAAAGCAATTTGTGCACATAAATAGCTTTTGCCCCCCAGCGTTCTACCAAAGTGCTCTCATATGATTAGAATTTTGCTACTTTGACATAGACTTTTGTCAACAAATACGTATACTTATAGATCTAAAGATTCCATAAATATTGTCAAATTCGCTGATTTCGGGTTGACTCTCTATTTAAGATTTGGATGGCAATTTTTAGATGAGCCATTCACTTCACGCTATGAACTTAAAGGTTTTTTTTTAGGTTGTAGCCTTCATTGCCTAACCTTAAAATAGGTCATTATGTGACTTTAGGGGTCTGGCCCTTTACAGCCCCACCAGTTAGCAATGTCGAAGTATTTACTGAGTAGCATTAAGTGGTAGTCTCGTCCTTGTGCTTGTGTGCATGCAACACTATGCCTTTTAACATGGCTTTACATGGGACAACTATTGCCTGGATATCGCTCAAAATAGTCACTGAAGCGTAAGAACGATTGTTGTTTGTGTGCTTTTACATAGAGCCATTAATGTTCACTTGTTATTTAACCCCTTAATGCCCCAGGATGTACATTTATGTCATGGAGGTTTGGGGACCAATCCTGGTCCATACAATGCAGGTAACGACTGTTTCTTGTAGTGAACACCCACCCGCAACAACAGGGCGCTGATTGGAGTTGTTAATCTTTTACATGCCCCGATCGATATTTGGGGGTTCCTCATGATTAGATTGCGGGGTGCTGTGCGGTTGTAAAGGCAGCTGGGGTGCTTCTGAAACCCCACAGGGCTGCCATTGCAGATTGCCTATGGTGGGGCTTGATAGATTACCTGTCAGATCGTGGTATAATGTAATATTATGGCATTACATCATACTGCAAGGGCAATTTAAACCATCGCAAGTTCTTGTCCCCTCAGTCATGTATAGCTTTCACATGTTTCAGCAATATAAAACAGAACATTTAAACCTTCACTTTGTACCTTCCTGAGAGGTATTCTCTCACGCTTACACTTACATGCCAAAAGTAATAGGATAGCAGAATGTACATTGATTGCGAAGTGGTTTTACCTCAGGGGACGGCTTTGGAATGATCACACCTGTATAAGCTGTGAGGTATGAGTGAGCTTGAAAACCGGCCAGCGTGCTCATGGCAAGGTGATTTGAATTATTGGAGTTCTAACTAGGCGTGATAGTGGGTGCCAGACAGATGGGGCATTTAATTTCTGAAGTTGTGCGGGCACTCAACATTCGTCGATCCACCGTCTGATATATGTACTGGGAATATATCATGGAAGGCATTACAGCCCACAGTGGACAGCGCAATGGCCACCCACAGATGGTTAATGATCACAACTGGCAACATCTGCTTAGAATTGTCCATGCAAACAGACAAGAGATTGGCAGAAATCACAACAACTTTCAATGAAGGAGGCCCCACATGCATATATCGCAGGTCAGTGCAGTATCCTTTAGCTTCTATAGGAAATGGGAGCAGAAAACTCACCAAAGTGTCTCTGGTTACACCACAACAGCAGACTCACTGCCTCACCTGGGTTTCTGAAGTTAACTAGAACCTAAAGTACTGGCAACGTGGTGTGGTCGGATACGTCATGGTACCGGTTGTTTCAGATAGTAGGTTTTGTGTGTGGCACAGACCCCATGAAGCCATGGACCCCAGTTACCAATAAGGCACTGTGCAGACTGATGGTGTGGGGTATGTTCTCATGGCATGGGTTGAGTCCACTGGTCCACAATGCAAGTGTGGAGAGTCTTAGCTTAGAAAGGGACCTAAGAAATCTGAGACAAACTGCTTGCCAGGGATTTACTGCCAGGGAACGCCATATAAGAAGCTGCTTTTGAAAGTTTTTTTTCTCTGATTCAAGTATATTGAGGTCAATGTTTTTTTTTCTTTTTCCAGGTTTTATCATTGGACCCCAATAATGGTTTTGCTAAAGTACATTATGGATTTATTCTCAAAGCAGAAAATAAAATTGCTGAAAGCATTCCTTACTTAAAGGTAAAGAACAAAATTGCTTATAAGTAGCTTATATCATAAAAAATTGCATAGTTTCATCTCTTCATTTACACACATTAAATGCCACCGTTTTTTTTTCTCAACCAACATAACTTTTAGTGCAAACCATCAACAGGCAAGGAAATGCTTACCTTACCAAGGACCACCCACAAGAGTATTGGCGCAGCTCAAAGTAGAGTGCCTTAGCATTCCAACGCAAACCCTCCTTATGATCGGAATACTATATTTAGTCTCTAATGGTTATTCATTCAGAAAACTGAAGTTTGGTTAACAGTTAATATCACGCTTCAACCACACATTATTTTCATGACAATACTATACAACAGATAGTCATGTAATCTTTTCTCACATTGGGGCAGATTATAAAACTGGGGTAGCGTAAAATGTTGTATCCCACCGGTGAGTGTCGTGACCCATTCACACTGATATATTCCTGCAGTATGGTTTTCGATGACTACAAACTAGAGATGAGCGAGCATACTCGCTAAGGGCAATTACTCGATTGAGCATTGCCCTTAGCGAGTACCTGCCCGCTCGGAAGAAAAGATTCGGCTGCTGGCGGTGGGCAGGGAGCGGCGGGGGAGAGCGGGGAGGAACGGAGGGGAGATCTCTCCCTCTCTTCCCCCGGCTCACCCCTGCTCACTGCCGCAACTCACCTGTCACCCGCGCCGGCAGCCAAACCTTTTCTTCCGAGCAGACAGGTACTCGCTAAGGACAATGTTTGATCGAGCAATTGTCCTTAGCGAGTATGCTCGCTCATCTCTGCTACAAACTGATACACTTTTTGCCCCCATTGCAGTTTATCCTATTGAAATGAATAGAATCCCTCAACTGATCAGTCATAATTTGCTTCATTTTTTCAGGTCTTTCTGTATTCAGTGACCAGTGATGGTGCGGTAATAGATAGTTACATCATTTATGCCGCGAAGGCTCTTCATGAGCTGTAATGGTGTGACACACTAAAAAATACTGCATAAATAAAGCCTGTGTGAGCTCAGTGCAAAGAGTCTGGGTAGCAGTAGTCAAAGTCCCTATGATTCAGTAAGCATTTCTGGTGCTTGTGCATAGCAGCATTTTACAAAGGTATTCTCCCTTATTAGCAGTACCAAG